>NW_006776652.1:1960498-1975371 GCF_000442215.2 Lipotes vexillifer
CGGCCCCCCCGCCCCCCGATCCGCCACCGCCACCGCCGCCACCGCCGCCACTGCCGCCGCCGCCGCCTCTGCCGCTGCTGCTGCCGCTGCTACCACCACCACCAGCCCCGCAGCTTCCTAGCAAGCTCACTGCTGCCCAAAAGCTCCCAGCCAGGGAACTCCACCAGCCTATTTATCTGAGCCCCGGGAAAGCTCCGTGACGTAGCTGCCCATATATGGACAGACAAAGCCCAGCCGAAGGGGCGCGACGTCACAATGGAAGCTCCTCACAATGGAACATTAGAAAGCAGGAAGCGGGCCGCAGCCAACGTGCGGCGCCCGCACCGCTCGCGGATCTTAAAAAAAGAGAGAGAGAAAGAGAGAAATAGAAAAGAAGGAAAGAAAATTCGAGAGAAGAGAGGAAAGAGGGGTGTAACTGAACGTGCGGCGTAAGGCACGCAGCGCGGGGGCGAAGAGCAATAATCGCCTGTGTGTTTATTTGATGTCTGCACTAGGAGAGCGCGCTTGTAGGACAGGGGGCCGTGGGGGGGGGGTCGTTCGCAAGGGGCCTCTAACAGCCCCCCAGCAGGAAGAAAGAGAATTGAAAACACTCGGCGGGGTCCCTTTGCAGCCTGGGAACTTCTGGGGAACCCGGAAGGTGTGCGCTCCGACCCTGCCCCGGCCGCTCTTCTCGCGTCCAGGATCCTGCCTGGGACTGGGACAAAGTCCCTCTGAGGAGGATTCCAGCGGGTCAGGGATCTCTGGTCCAGTATCCCGGGAACTTTTGTGCCGCCCTCCCTCCGATGCGCCGCCCACAGCCCTGCTGCTCCCTGGGCCCCTGACCCTGCGCTGACACCCGGCTGAGCGCAGTGGCTGGGAGATTTCGTAGCTGCATAGCGGCTGCGCGGGAGGCGAGAACTCCTCACCTTGGGGGTCGAGGATGTGCAGTTTTGGTGGTGAAGGAGAAGGAATGAAGTTGAGGGGATAGGGAACACGTGCACCAAACCCTCCATAAATTCCCTAATGGTTCCAAAGCACCCCTTTGGCCACGGGATGGCAGGAGGGCCCAGCAGGCCCAGGCGCAGTCGCTGTCTATTGCTGCCTGCGAAGGGCCCGCCACTGAGTTGCGGCAGGAGCCTGCCGAACCACAGTCTCTGAGCCACCACGGCGACCTCCCCTGCTCTCTACCCTCCCCCTCGCCTTCCACAGGGCTGTCCCCACTGCTGACTGCCGGCGCCCTGCAGTCAAGGGCTGCCTGTTTGCCGACCCCGAGCGCTGTCACCTCCCAGAGAGGCAGCAGATCCCGGGGGCGGCTACGTTCCCCGAGGCCTGTTTTCGGAGCGCGCGCGGCCGGGCCGCGGGCGAGGGCAAGGAGAGGAGGGGGGCGTGGGGGAGCGACCCCGGATCACACCGGGTCAGCGTGGGAGGAGTCCCTCCTCGTTGGCCGTGTGGGCGCGGTGGATCCCGCGTCCCTCGCTGGGGAGTTGGGGTTGGGGGAACGTGCATTTCTCAGAGGGAGTGGGAGTATTGACAAGGAGGAGGAGAGGATCCCCGGGCCTCACTCCGTGGGAGGGCCACGCGGGCCGGGGACGTGTGGGAGGAACTCCCGAGCTGCACATCGTCGTGGGGGTGGATGACAGCCTCTCTCTCCTCCCCTCCACTTCACTCGGTGGAGAACTAGGGGTGGGAGGGCCCGGCCTCCCCCGGATCTCCTCTGGTTCTTAGGAAAGGAGGGATTCCCGCCGCCGCGGGCCCCCTCTCCCCCGCCCCTGCTGCCGCTCCCGCCAGGCTACCCACACCTATACCGGGGAGGCTCTGCGCCCCTGGGCTCTCCTCCGCCCGCGCGGCGCGGGGAGGGAGCGCTCTGCAGCGGTCCCCAGCTCCGGCCGGAATCAGGGCATGCAGCGCCTCCCGCCCCCGGCTCCCTCCCAAGGGGGGGCGATTGGCCGGCCCGGGGGCGTGGGCGGCAGTGTGAGCCAGGCTGGGCGCGGGAGGGGCCCTGGCGGCTGCAGGGAGGGTCGCGGGGCGGCGGGCCAAGCCGGGAAGAGCCATACAAGGAGCGGATCCGGTGACGCGCCGGCCGCGCCCCTTCTCCTTCTCTATTTGGCTGCTGATTCCGGTCCCCAGATTTGCATATTTTGGCATCCAGTGGAAAAGGAAAGAAGAACGGAACCCGCAGCCTTTAAAGGAACCGCACAGGCTGTAGCGTCACCTAGGGAGGCGGTCTGGGGGGCGTGAAAAATTAGCCAGCGGCTCCGGCCTCTGGCCGTGGAGCTTGGCAGCTGAGGGGAGGCGGGGAGAGGCGGGGAGCCGCGGCCACCAGAGAGCTTCGGCCGCTCCAGTCCCAGTCCCGGCCTCTCCGCGGCGCTTCCTGCTGCGAGTGCACCCGGAGGGTCTCTGCGGGTTCCGGCCCAGGACCAAGAGACGCCGCGAGGTCCGCGGTCTTTAGGCGAGCCGCAGGCCCCAGTAGTGACTGCAGTGCCCATGTTTCCCAGCGCGAGGCACAGCTCAGCCTGCGGGGGTGGCGGGGAGGAAGTGAGAGCCCTCCCGGCCGCCCAGCTCAACTCTGGAGGACCCTACCGTGATGCACCCCCCCTCCCACCGGTTGAGACCTCTCCCCGGAGAGGAGATGATTGAGGAGCTGCAAGCCCCAGTCCTGTTTGATAGGGGCCTACATTAGGAAAGGCAGAAGCAGTGGGAGCATTTCGGATCCTCGAAAGCTTCCAGGGCCCCAAAGACCATGGCGGAGTGTAGCCATTCCAGAGATGACCTGCAAACACTTTTAGGAGAGCTGGACCTGTTGCATCCAAGCAGAACAAGTAGCAGGGTTTTGCAGGCCTGCTCCAAGCCTTTATGCCTGTTGGTGAGAATGGAGAGCAGTCTTTTTTGGGCAAGATGTCTGCCCCCTCCTCCCTACTTGTCCAGGACCTAGAACGGGAGCCTTCAATTCAAACAAGTATTCATTCAAACTTCAGTGTGATGTTGGGCAAATTTCTGAATCTCTTTCTTGGCCTCAGTTTTCTTGTCTGTAAATTGGGATAATAATAGTACCTATCCCTTAGGAAGAATTAAATTTGATAATCCTCATGGAGTACTTTTGCCAGACCCCCAGCCAGCACTCAGTAAGTGGCAATTATTATTGGTAAACTATAGTTTCCCCAACCCTACCATGTGACTGAAAAGCCCTTTCCCCTTGTGTGTCTTAGGAGTGAGTGCAGTTGATATAGGGAGTAAAAAGGGCCAGGTATGACACTCCATCCCATATCAGTATGATCATATACAGGAAGTCCTATTTGTGTGCCGGGTACCTGCTGGGCACTATGTCATCGTAGAGATGGTGAAGGAATTGTCCCCACTGTGAGAGAACAGAGGGCCCTCAATAGCTGGTGGTGACATAAAGTAGGATACCAAGAAGTCACTCAGTTGCTCTTTAACACTCTGGAGCATCCTTCTAGACTTTTTATGGAGGGTGGCCAAGGCTCCAAGGTGGGGTGGGGGACTCAGGTGCCCTTCCTCCCCTCCTCTGCCCTGGAAGGAGCCATGCTGGGGAAGGCCTGCCTCTACAAGCATAGGTTCTCACTGCCTGGTTGCTGGTCGGGTTGCAGCCCGCACAGGTGTCCCCTGTCAACCTGGATGATGGTGGCAGATGGAGGCCAGGGTTCCGTGGCGGGAGGGGACAACCCTGGGTATAGAGTAGGGGTGGGGGGTTTGGAGCGGCCCCTTGTAGACTAACAGCATTCTCCCTTCTGCTGGCCAAGTCTTGAATTCAGCATAGAAAAAAGCTTTTTTCCTTCCCTCCCTCTTTCTTTCCTCTCTCCCTCCTGAACAGGGGCTGAGGGTGAAGTCTCACTTTTACTGGTGGGCTCGGGTGAGATTACCTGAACTGCAGGCCCTGGACTTGTTGGAGAGTGAGTAGGCACTGGTTCAGGGCGTCCTTACCCTGGACATGGTGAAGGGCAGGCCCCGCCCCTCTGCAGCAGAGCCAAGGCTGCCCAGCCCCCGCTGCTTACCTCTGGGGGCAATGGGTGTGTTTGTCTTGGTGAAAGGGTGGAGGAAGGAGGGGACGTGCCCTACAAACCCACCACAGAAAAAGACCAGGATGGTGCTCCGTCTTGCTGCTTAGTCACCTCTGCCCTCTGAACTTGAGCTCCCTTTTGCTAAAGATATCCAGTCCTTCTCTGCTGTCTTACAAGCAAGAAGCCCCCAATTAATTCAAACTGGGGTGCTGGCGACTTAATGCATTACCCATCTCAGCGGGTATTTGCCTTTTTAACAGAAAATGCTTAGAAGAGGGTCATATATAACCTAAAGGAATTAAGCCTACCATTAAGCATGGTGCCTGGAAAATGGTAGGAACTCATATATGCTGGTGGGCTGAGGTCTAATGGTGGGATGTGAGGCCCAGTGACAAGGAGTAGGAGTTTTGGGGTGCAGAGAGCATCTGGGGTTCCTCAAGTCACACCAAGCACCCATGTAGAGGGCCCACCCTGGTGGGATTGCTCCTGAATGATAGCTCCCTCAAGGGCTTTCATTTGCTTTCCATTTTGGGTGTCCCACAGGAGACGGACAGGTCGTTGGTGGAATCTCTCTGGCCAGCTCTCCCTGGCATTCTAGAGGTCATTGCCATTCCTTCGGTAATGACAGACAACTCTGAGGTGAGGTGGGTTTGGCCTAGAAGCTCGCGGAAGGAACTTGATAGTCATGACGATTTTGGGGGTGGTGGTCCCAGTTAAGAGCATTGTTTGGGGACTGCTGGAGGCTTTGGGCTCGCCGACCTTCTGTACCCACGAAAGATTGGGGCCTGTGGAGGTACATCTTCATGTTTTACAACAATCCTGTGAGGAAGCTTTTAGGGCTGCCCCCCAATCGTTTTTTTTTTTTTTTAATTTTTAAAAATTTATCTATTTTTGGCTGCGTTGGGTCTTCGTTGCTGCGCACGGGCTTTCTCTTGCTGCGGTGAGCTGGGGCTACTCTTGGTTGCGGTGCGTGGGCTTCTCACTGCGGTGGCTTCTCTTGTTGCGGAGCACAGGCTCTAGGTGTGCGGACTTCATTAGATGTGGCACGAGGGCTCAGTAGTTGTGGCTCGCGGGCTCTAGAGCGCAGGCTCAGTAGTTGTGGTGCACAGGCTTAGTTGCTCCGCGGCATGTGGGATCTTCCCGGACCAGGGCTCGAACCCGTGTCCCCCGCATTGTGAGGCGGACTCTTAACCACTGCGCCACCAGGGAAGCCCTGTTTGTTTGTTTTAAATGAAAGATCTAAGGTGTTGGAAAGAGTCTGAGTAGTTAGTTGGAGGACCCTTGGCCAGGAAGTGGCTGAGCTGAGATTTGAACTCACGGCCTTGTGACTCCAAAGCTGCTGCTCTTAATTTCAGCCTTTGTCCCCATTCTGGCTGTTAGGGAAAAAAAAGGAGATGGCAGGTGTGGGTAAGAGGAAGGAGAGGTATAAAAACTGTGGAGAAGGCTATGGATAGAAGAAAGACTAGCTGGACCTGCTTCCCAGCACCCCTGGGACCCAGCATGCAGGTAGGGGAGGAGCCCCTGCCCAGGGGAGGGGAGGGGGTACAGCTCACAGGGACGTCAGGGAGGAGCAGCATTTCTGCCAGGGCTCACGGTAGGTGGAGTAGCATCTGTGCCACGCTGAGCAAAGGTCCCACTGCCCTAGGTTGTCACAGAGGTCACAGGCTCCTCGCCAAGCCAATCCCACACTTCCATTTGAAACATCTGCTTGTGCCTACATTCCAACGAACTCATTATAATCATGTTGAATCCGGGTGTTTTGGATCACTCTTTAAGCCATTTCAGGGAGAACCTGGTGACCAAAGGGAGAAAGTCTTGTTACAAAGTAACGTTTGCTGGCCGGTGAGGTGGAGACCCCTCCTCAGACACAAGTCCAAGGCAGTGAGTATCTGCCGTGGGGGTCCAGAGGTTGAGAGTTCAGGGCTGGGCTGGGCTGGGGCAGGGAGAGAAGGCAGGTCTTAGATAGAAGGCAAGACTTGGAAAAAGTGTGCTGTACGGGTAAATGGAAAGAACAGGCCCTGGCCTGGGAGTCAGGACTTCTGGGTTCCACCATTAATTATCTGTGTAACTTTGGGCCACCCTCTGGTTCCTGGGCTTCTGGTGGGGCCGGAGTAGATAACCTACCACTAAATTACTCCCAGCTCCTTTGATCCATGAGTTTTGGATTCTATTGCGGAAAAGGTTGGGAGGAGACGTGTTAGTGTTCCCAGTCAAGGTTGGGCTCCTGGTACCCTTGAGGAGGAAAAGGGATGGGTCAGGGCATGAGGGCTTGTAATGGGAACTTTGCCGTCTTAGCTCAGCGGTGCCTGGAGGGTAAGTGGAGTCATGTGCTCGGGGAGCCTTTCATGGCCCCTGGGGCCCACTGTGGGACAGCCCCTTCTCAGCTGGGAGGGATGGTGTCTCTGCAGAGAAAACTCTTGGGGGACGAGGCTTTTTGCAAAGAGGAACTTTGTCATCTGAAATGAACCAGAAAAGGTGTGAGTGTGGGGGGCCGTTGGGGAGGCAGGCAGGGGGAGCAAAGAGGGAGTGAGAGAGAGAAAAGGAGGGAGAGAGAGGTGAGGGCGGATTTCCCCCGACTGCTCCCCACGCAGCCAGCCTCCTGCCGGCTACAGGCTCCACCCATGGGACAGGTCGAGGATCCAAGAGGCTGGCAGGTTCCTCTCCTCCCTGCCCTGGAAGGAAAACCTTTGGGGAGTCAGAGAGAGCTGTGGTCTCTAGATCCTTGTGTCTCTTAGCTCCGAGTCTCGGGCCCTCCTCAGCCTAAAACAAGTGGGCCCTTTGCCTCATCCACCAAGGTGAGCAGTTGGGGGCCGACCTTTGGCTTCTTCTTTGCTGTTCTATGCAGTCAAAAAACCTGGGATGTGGGGAAAAGCAGTTAATGACTCTTTGGGGCCCAGAATTCGAGGTCCTCAGTACTGTCAGCATCCTCTTTCACCAGGTGGCCTAGGCAGCGCTTCCTGACTTTTGTTATGCCATAGCTCTGCTAGAAAATGAGACTCTTTACAACCACTGGAGTAAAGAACTAACAAACACTGCCCTTGGCCCATCCCATCACTCTGAGGGCTGAACGATACTGGCCAGCTGGAACCCAATGGAAGTGTGCCCATCAGCCTGACTGATGGCATGAGCTATGCTGCCAGGGCTCAAGGCAGATGGGCAAAGGAGAAGGGACATGATAGATTTCTCTCTCTCCCCCCTTCTTTCTTTCTCTTTTTGCAGAATTATTTGGGCTATTCAGAATGATTTGGCCCCAGATCGCCAAGAAAGTTACTGGATGACAAGAGATGGTATCCGAGCTCCCTGGGGACAGGGACTGAGCCTTATTCCTCAGTCTCCCCAGCACTCCCCCTGCCTGTCCCCAGCAGGTGCTCCATAAGAGGTTGTTGACCCAAGTGTCCACATGGGTAATTCTGAAACATGGCTGATTTGAGGAGCACAGGATAGACTGCGACCTTCCCACTTTGTCCTTGCATTTCTACCACCCAGCGCCCACTATAAAGGATGGGGGGCCCCTTGTCCACCAAAATTCATTCCCCACTGGGGTGGAGGGGGAGGCTCCGGGGTCTGGGACTTAGTTCTCTTGTTTCAATGAGACAAACATGCAGGGCGTACTTCCTGTGGAGGGAATCAGACTTGAGGCTGGGATCCTGCGGTCTGTCAGGGAGCAGGTGATTTAAAGGGAAGTGAGGAATGAGCCTGAGGTAGAAGCCATCACACACAAGACATGATCAGTTCTGAAAGGAAGTGCAGGCAGGAAGTTCAGAGGGGGAAGGACTTGCAAGAGGACATGTTCAGGGACAGGCGAAAGCCTGATTGGGAGGGGTGATGTTGATCAAGGCCTTGAGGATGGGCTAAGACCCATAAGTGAGGAGGGGAGGTATAAAGAGGGGAGGGAAGGGGGAGACAAGGGCAGGAGGTATTCAGTGTAAGGAGCTGTGCTTTCCCCCCTCATTTTCATGTTAACTTTATTTATTTATTTATTTAATTTTCATCTCTGAAACTACCTAGAGCCCATTAGCACTGTCCTTCCAGGACTTCTCTGGCCTGATTATGGTTTACTTGTGGATGAGTGAGGAATCCTAGAGGGAGAGAAGGGAGATAGCACTGAGGCTGGATCTGCAAGATGCCAGCAGACATTTGGGCATCGACTAGAATGTAGGCTCCAGGAAGGCAAAGGCCTGGGTCTGGACCTGCACTGCTGTATCCCCCAGCTAGAACCTGGCTTATGGAGGGGATGGTGGGTGCTCCATCAGTATTTGTGGGAGAATGAATGTGCCAGACGCCCTACCAGGTCCGGTTCGGGACGCAGGAGCAGGAAAGGGGGCTAACTCCAGGTGTGAACTCCAGGAGAAAGCAGGACTCGGGAAGTCCAAGGCAACATGGACCCCAAATTGGGGGTGGGGTAGGATTCATCAGGCATAAACTTAAGTGGTAATAGCCCCGTTAATTGAGTGGCAATGATCCTTGGCATTTTTCATCTTCAAAGCCAGGAACAAGCTGTAATTAATACTCCCGCCACCCGGGGGCAGGGTGGAGGTGGTGTGGAGAATCTTGAGCTGTTGCTGCTCAGTCGGGGAAACTGAGGCACTGGCGGAGGAAGGGCCGTTAGGAGAGTGGATGCAAAGGCCAGCAGAGCCCGGCGTCTGCAGGGGTGCCGTGAGCACTCCAGAGCGCAGCCCCCTCCCAAAGCCAGGCAGCTGGGGAGCCGAGGTCGTGAGTGGGGAGGGGGCGCCGGAGACCCGCGCCGGAGACCCGCACCGGTGCAGAGAAAGAAGTCTCAGCCGCGGGCCTGACGAGCGTGGCAGTGGGCGAGCAGTTTTGCCCGTGGCTAGGCCGACGGAGGGCCTGCTGGGGCCTCGGCTCCCCGCGCTCAGGGGGCGGCGCTGGAGGGGCGCGCGGAGCAGGGGAGGGGACTCGCTAGTCCTTCGTGTCCAGTGGCCAGGCCGCGCGCGGTATACTCAGCCTGAGTCACCATCGCCTCCGAAATGCCTCCCGGTTTCCTCATCGCCCTGAGGGAGTTTTTCATTAAGGTGATTACCCTGCAGTCATTAAGAGTCCGTAACTATCACCCAAAGACCGAGGGCGCGCTGCCGCCTCTAACTGCGGCCGGGGTCCGCAGGCCCCGGCCGTGGGCGGCGCCGCTCCGCCTCCCCGGCCACCAGTTCGAACGACCTGCGTGGCCCCAACACCATCCTGCATCTAGCGTGACTTTTTCTCTGGACCACGATGTCCCTGAGGGCATTCTTCCTTCAGTTCAGTCACCACCCAACCAGAAAAAGCTTTCCTCTGATACCCCTGGTCCAGGTGATGCACCAAACACCACTCCTAGTTTGCCGTGGTCGTACCTACCTTTTTACATTTATCTGTGTAATCCTTTGATGGATGCCTGCCTCCCATCCTCCTGCCCCAAGTTCTAGAAGGGCAGGAGCCACTTCTGATTTTGCATCGTATTCCCACGATACGGCCTCCTCTCAACCCACCCCATCCCCACCTAGCGCTAGTGTCTGGGGTATCGCAGGACTCAGCATTTTTGAATTAACAAGTCCTCATGAGGCAAGAGAACTGTTTGCTGACTGCCCCTGCACCTGATTGTCTTCAACATTTGACAGTTATCACTTGTGCACCTACTGTGTGTCTGGCACTGGAAATACAGCTGTGACGAAAAGAGTCTGTGGGGAGACTCAAGACCTAACGAGGGTTCGGGGTGAGGGTGGGCAATAAGAAGATACCTGCGAGGTGGTGGTAAGTGATATGAGAAAAAAGAAATGAGGATAAGGGGAGAGAGAGTGATGGGGAGTGCACGTTGAGATCCTATTGTATGTAGTCATTCTTCCCCAGTCCTTGCATTTGGAGCTAGCGTTAGTGCCACTGACTAAAGTACTGAATCAGAAGATGTGGGTCTGTGCTGTTAGTCCAGCTAATTTATTGGATGCTCTTTGAAAATTTTTAGGTAAATAAGATCTTTGTCAAAAAAATTACATCACAGTTCACTAAGGAAAGTTGGGCCTCTGAAGGCAAAGTCACCTGTGACTTGGCCCCTTGCCCCTGGAACAGCCCCTCTTCCCTAGACGGGCTTTCCTGCCTGCCACCAGGTGGCCTGAGAGAAAACTCTGACAGTGCCTGAGGACTCTTCAGAGGCCTCTGGGGAAAAGGTGTCAGCGGGCCAAGGGTGACTACGGCTGTGGCTACCCCAGCCCCGAATCCCAGAGCTGCACTGCCTCTCACACAAACCCTCTCTTGGATGGGCAGGAGAGCTTTCTAGACCCCAAATGAAAGAAAAAGTTGCTGCAGTGGAAACTCGAGCTAACCTTCCCTCTTGCCCCACTTCCCTCCCGCGGTCACACTTCCGGCAGCCGCCACAGGGTATTTTGGGTTCGAAAACAAAGCGTCAGATCTATTTGAGCAACTTTTTTTTCCATCGGAGTAGAAGCCCAGGGGCCTGTGGCCACCCTGGGCTCGGCCACTTCCCTGGGGAACTGACGCGTTTCCCCTTCTCCACCGAAGACCAATTTAGCAAGTCAGACTGGCCACATTTTTAGCTTCTCCTTTCCCTGGCCTGGCAGCAGGCGAGAGCCCAGAGGTAGGGCTGCTGGGAGGAGGGTGTGTCTGAGTGCCTTCCTTGTGGACTTCAGGGGAAGGCCTGCTTCCCATCCTCTGCCAGAACCACCTCCTCACCCCTCTCCAACACTCCCCAAACTGCATGTGCTGCGCACGCGCGCACGCACGTACACACACACACACACACACACACACACACACACACACAGCCTCCACTGCCGCTGCCACAAATCCACTTGCTGCATCAGGAGTCTGCAAAGTGAGAGTTGTGGGGTTAGGGCTGGTCTGGTCCTCAGTTTAATCGAAAGGATGGTGTGCCCGTGTCACTGGCGGGCAGGTGTGCTGTGGGTTGTGAATGAAGTGGGCGTGCATCCATGGACACTGTGTGTGCATGCAAATCCGACGTTTGCCACTGCCTGGGCTGGACAACGCACACCCATGCAGCTTGCATGGATGTCTAGAAAGAGCCTGGCAGAGGTGAAACCCTGCAGTGTCTAGCAGGTGCGTACACCATGTGATTTTGTGTGGGCTGGTGTATTTACAGTTTGTGTGCAGGATGTGTATAGTAGAGGTGTGTGTAAGTGTGCGTGCGCACGTTTGTATACGTGTGGACCGGCAGGGTCTGGTTCTTGGGGTATGGGGGAAGGAAGACAGGCGAGCTCTGGACAGGGGTGACCAGCGTTCTCATGGGCGAATTCAGCTTCCTCCCCGGGGAGGTGGGGGTGAGTAGAGACCTTCAAGGTTTCTTTTGCAGTCCTTTCAATTCTTAGCACTCAGCTGAGCCTCCATCAATACTGGGGAAGAGCTGACTGGGCGCTGGCTTCACAGCCATAACAAGGAGAGAAATAATCTGTTGCCTTGTGGTGGCTTGAGTATACACGTCCAGCTGTGTCTATGTGTGTGTGACTGAATGAGTGTGCAAGTGTGTATGTGAGTGTGAGCATGGGACGTCTGAGTTTGTGTGGCTGTGTGTGAGCGTGGGTGTGGGTGGAGGTGTTTGGACTCCTTTCGGGCACTGCCTAGGCTCGCTCTTCTGCCCAGGCCCTAAAGGAAGCCCCCTGAGCCCACTGTCTGCTTTAGTTCACGAGACTGGAAATGAAAGTTGCACTCAGAGCTCTGCTACACCTGCCTTTCTGACAGGCTCAGCCTCTTTCCTTTGAGCCCTCTGCTTCCTGCACAGCTGACTTATGCCAGTGGGGTGGACTCCAGCTCCTGAGGAATAAAGAGGGCACTTCTGTGTCCTGTCCTCATTCAGGGTGGGTCAAGAGGCTCTCGAGTCATATTTCTACCCTCTGTGCCTGAGTGCCCATGTGCCCCTCCGTCCTCCCTCTACTAGGGTCCCTGAATGGTTTCCCCAGGCCTGCAACTGGGGAGGGTAAGTTCTCTCGCTGGCTGCTGAATCTGGGAACAGGTTCTCTTGAAATTCCAGGGTCTCCAGCTCCCCACATTTGCCAGCTCCTCCCTAACCTCCTGGTAGGGTCTTCTGGCTCCTGTAGCCAAATGCATTTGGCTCTTTTTCATTCTTAGTCCCAAGAATGCTCGTTTTACCCTGTTCTGGTGGCTTTCACTCACACCCACCCCCCACACCCCCAGCCAAAGGAACAGTGGTAGTGGCTTTCTCTACCATGCCCCCAAATAACCATATAGAACTGTAGAACATTCAGCTGGAGGGGGCCTCTGAGAGCACCCATCCCAAACTATTTTATAGATGAGAAAGCTGAGGCCCAGAGACGGCAGCCGACATGCCCAGGGTCACACAGCAGTGAATGGTAGCCCTGGTGCTAAAATCAGGTCTTGACTCCTGGTCAGTGGTTCTTTCAGCTACATCAGACCAGCTGGCTGTGTCCTTCTTTCCCATTTCCTTCTCTTTCTGACTGTTTCTCTTCCTTTCGACTTTTCGACTGAAATATTTCCTTTTTTTCTCTCTGAAATGCCCTCTCTGTGTTAAGCGGGATGGCTTGCATTTGGTGGTACCGAGGTGGTACTCAGAGCCAAGACCTCAGTCCTGGCATGGTTTTCATCAGTCCTCTCCTTCCTGGTCCCTCATCCCCCAAGGACAGCCAGGGACCCTGTCCCCTCCTCTCCCCAAGCCAGCCTCTTCAACTCCTATTTCTCCTTCCAAGTACCCAGGAGGCAGATGAGAACCCTCAAGGAATTTTCTTCTTTCTCTAACCTTAGTTTCCTGGTCTCTAAAATGGAGCGAGGGTCTCTGCAGGGGAACTATGGGGATTTGTGTATGTGTGTGCATGCAGGTGTGTATGTGTGTGCATGTGTGTGTATGTACACCTCTTGTGTCTCCCAGCAGCTCCTGGGGGTAATGGGAAAGTTAATTAGTGCCAGGATGAAAGGTGCTATGGGGTAATTGCAGGTAATATCAGGACAGCCGGGAGGGTGGGGCTAAAGGCCCTCAGACCTCCTGGGGGTGGTGGGCAGCCCCTAGCCCCACTCCTGAAAACAGATCAGATACCTGGAGAGTAGTGGGGGGGAAGGGGGCATTCTGAGTGAAGGGTCTTTTTCTTTACAGGGAAGTGCTTGTTAGTTGCTAAGGAACTGGGTTGTCTTTTCTGTTCCAAGCCACCCAGTTTTTTGCTGAGCTTGGGTGGGGCATGCTGGGCTGGGGCTAGAGGCTCCCTTGGCGGATGGCCCTTTCCCTGGGGCTGTTGACACTCGGTTGGGTCTCTTGGGAAGGACTCTTGTCTGGGGAGGGTGAGTGCTCCCATTACCCTCGGCCTCACTGCTTGCTCCAGCCGAGCTGGGGAGCAGAGCAGGTGAGGTGCAGGCAGGGAAGGAGAGGAAAACACACAGGTACTGAATAGCCTGCACACCAGGCACTGTGCCGGGTGCCTTCTATGCCATCTCATTTAACCGTTGCAACAGATCTTTAAGGAAGGCACTTATTTACATTCCCCCACCCCCATTGTGCTGTTTTGTTTTTGCAGTTGAAACACAGGTCCAGAACAGTTGAGTAAGTTGCCTGAGGTCAAAGAGCTATCAAGTGGTAGAGACTCTGTGATCTTAGGTGTGCTAAGTGAGAAAAGTTGTGCTTTTTAAGTTTTACCACCCCTTGGGACTTCCCTGGTGGCGCAGTGGTTAAGAATCTGCCTGTCAATGCAGGGGACACGGGTTTGATCCCTGGTCCGGGAGGATCCCACATGCCGCGGAGCAACTAAGCCCCTGTGCCACAACTACTGAAGCCCGCACGCCTAGAGCCCGTGCTCTGCAACAAAGAGTAGCTCCCTGCTCGCCGCAAGTAGAGAAAGCCTGCACGCAGCAACGAAGACCCAGTGCAGCCAAAAATAAATAAATTAATTAAATAAATAAAAAAAAAATTCTACCACCTCATGCATCTAGCCAGCTTTCTTCTTATCCCATGGGTGCTCAGCCCTAACGCTTGAACCCACCATCACCATCACCATCACCATCATCACCACCACCATCACCATCATCATCATCATCTTCACCATCACCACCACCATCACCACCACCACCACCACCACCACCATCATCATCACCACCACCATCATAACCACCACAACCACCATCATCATCATCATCACCATCACTACCACCATCACCACCACCATCATCACCATCACCACCACCACCATCATCATCATCGCCACCACCAACACTGCCACCACCATCATCATCTTCATCATCATCACCACCACCATCATATCACCAGGAAGTCTTCCTATATATCCTTTTCCATCTCTTTTTTTAGCAGTTATTACACAGGCAAGTTTCTGGGAGGGAGAGGGGGGATTCAAAGGATCGAGGGTGGTAAACTGTTGGGGTATTTGCCTTGAGCAGGTTGAGTTGGGTGGTAATGGCCTTGAGCTGGGCCAGGCCATTGCTGCGAGTGTCCAGGAGCTGGCCCTCCCCACAAATCGTACTTGGTCTAGAATAGCTGAAGCTGGGTTCAGGGAAGACACGTGGGGGAGACTCCCTTTAAGTTCTTTTGGAACCTCCTGCCTTCCTTCTTGGCCTACCTGGCTTCTGAATAAATAGAAGGTCTGGCCTTTATTTTATGTAACCCGGAGAGTAAAATTAGAGTACCCTTTACCTGTGAGTACTGAGAGTGGGAAGACTTGAGTTAACACCAGATTCTACCATTACCAGTTACAGAACAGGGATTAGGTTCTTATCTTATCTTAAGATTAACTTATCGGGGCTTCCCTGGTGGCGCAGTGGTTGAGAGTCCGCCTGCCGATGCAGGGGACACGGGTTTGTGCCCCGGTCCGGGAAGATCCCATGTGCCGTGGAGCGGCTGGGCCCGTGAGCCATGGCCGCTGAGCCTGCGTGTCCGGAGCCTGTGCT
>NW_006776652.1:1975402-1977749 GCF_000442215.2 Lipotes vexillifer
AAAAAAAAAAAAAAAAAAAAAAAGATTAACTTATCGGAATGTCAGTTTCCTCATCTATAAGATGAGAATCATGACACCTACATTATTCGATGGCTGTGACAATCGGATTAGAGAATATGTATGAAGGCCCCGGTAGGCTGTAAAGCTGGGCACTAACTGAGATGCCACATGTCAGGCATTTGGCGCGGTGCCTGGTGTGCAGATAGCACTCAACAAATGGTATGTGATCATGATGATGATGATGATAATTCTATCAATTCTCTTCATCCCTGTAAAGGGGTCACTGACACTCCCTTTCTTAGCTGCTTTGTTAGCAGTCTCGAAGCAATCTACGTGCTCATTTTGTTTCTTCCTGGAGGAGGCAGTGAAAGAAAAGGGGCACGAGGCCCAAAGCCTTCTGCAGGCAGACAGCTGACTCAGGGGGGGCTTCCCCAAGGTCTCCTGGCCTCCAGGCTTCCCCTCCCGGCCACTGGGAGCTCCTTCTCTGTGGCTTCCAGGGACGTCTGACAGGGCTGGCTTCAGCCTAGAGCCTGGGCTAGTTTTGTTCTTTTTTCAAGTGTGGAGGCCAGGAGGGTGGGGGTCTCTCTGGCAGCTGAACTAAAAGCCCAAAACACCAGGGGAAAAGAAAGGAAGGGGGGGGGGAAAGGGAAGGAAAGCAAGCCGATAATTTCCTCGAAGGATAAACATCCGATTTTTTTCCCTCATCCAAAATAAACATGCTAGCCACAAGGAATTAAAAGCAGAAGAGAGGAGGATGTGTCTCGATTTGGGGCTGCTCTAGGAAGCTGACCTCTATTTATGCTGGCCTTGGGCACCGACCGGAGCCGCCAATTACACTCCGGGCCCGGTGGGGTGGGTGCTGCGGGGAGAAGGGCCCAGAGAGAGGGAGGTTCACACACACTCAGAGAGTCCCTTCCAGGGCTGCCTTCCATGACACTGCAAAGGGACATTTCCTTTTGCTTCTTGCAGCTCTGCCGACAAGCCTGCCTGGTGGCGTAGAAGGGAGTAGGGAGTTCCTGCTGCCTGGACTGGCGTCAAAGGCCCTTCTATAGCACAAGAGCTTGCTGTCCATCACCTGGGCAGGGAGCTGAATCTATCGGTGTGGGGCAGTAGGGGGGTGGCTGCACCATCCAATCCCCTCCCATCACAAACTCCATCTCCCACCTCCTGGTGTTCTTCAGATGCCCTTCGCTAAAATCTTCCCACTAGTCAAAAGTGTGCTGGGCTGGGCTGAGGGGTTGGCCTGGGCCCCTTGCCTTCCAGCTAATGCGGGGCACGCCTCTAGGAAGGTAATAACCCTGGGCCCAGGTGCAACCTGCCCCTTTCATCTGGGGATCTCAGGCACTTTGCATGCATGAGTCACCCATCTTGCTGTTTTCTAGCCAAGGAGGTGGGGAGTAATTAACTCTCGGAGGGAAATTGAGCAGAGGGGCTTGTTGAGGGGGTAGGGGTGGGGCTGAGGGGACTGGAGTTGAGGGTAGGGGAGTTTAGCCTATGAATGAGACCGTAGCAGAGAGGTGCCTCCAAGGGGGTTTTGGGTGGGAAAGCCAAGAGACCTTCAGAGAACGTCCAGGGGCAGTCAAGACGCTGAAAATCCTTTCCTTGCAGACACCAAGGTGTTTCCTCACAGCTTTCTAAAAGCATAAATCAGATGACGCCCCTTCTCCCCTCCAGTCTACTTATCATTCCACGATTCCCCAGCGCTTTCAGGGTACAGTCCAAAATGTGAACATGGCTGCAAGGCCTGGCTTGTTCTGGTCTTTGTCTGTCTGTCCAGGTGGCCATGATTTTGGCCTTTCATTGCCCCCATCAGCCACGGGAGCTTGGAGGTGTCATTTCCCCTCTTTGTCCCCTGTCCCCACTCATCATTAACCCCTACCCCACTTCTCAGTCTTGAAGTTAAACATCACTTCCTCAGGAAGAAGAGGGCTTTTGTTTTTTAAGTCAGCAGGCAGCTTTCTTTTATTTATTTTTATTATTTATTTATTTATTTTTGGCTGCCCTGGGTCTTTGTTGCTGCGTGCGGGCTTTCTCTAGTTGTGGTGAGCGGGGGTCACTCCTTGTTGCGGTGCGCGGGCTTCTCATTGCTGTGGCTTCTCTTGTTGTGGAGCACGGGCTCTAGGCGCAGGGGCTTCAGCAGTTGTGGCTCGCGGGCTCTAGAGCGCAGGCTCGGTAGTTGTGGTGCACGGGCTTAGTTGCTCCGCGGCATGTGGGATCTTCCCAGACCAGGGCTCGAACACGTGTCCCCTGTATTGGCAGGCGGATTCTTAACCCCTGTGCCACCAGGGAAGCCCAAGAAGAGGGCTTTTTGAGCCTTTACCACCCCCCACCCCCCATCACAAAGAGC
>NW_006776652.1:1977833-1978235 GCF_000442215.2 Lipotes vexillifer
GAGCGTCGTCGCCTTTACACCTTAGGACACTTGCCACATTTGCTGGAATTTGCTTGTGTCATCTGATAAAAGTTTGCCCTCCTGTAGTAGTCTGGAAGCTCCAAGAAGCAAGCCTCCTGTTGGACCTGCCCTGGTCATACATGTCACCCCAGCACCTGGCAGGAGGTCAGGCACCTACCAGGTGCTGACAATGTTTGTTAAATGAATGTCAGAGCTGGAAAGGACCATGGTGATAAACCAACCACCCCCTGCCTCTTCTTCCTCAATTTCACACCTGAGGAAGCAGAATTTTAGAGAGGATAAGTGACTTGCTCAAGGTCACACGGTGCCTCAGTGATCGTTCAGGGCTAGAGATGCCCCCCGCCCGCCTGTCCAACCTTCCCACCCCACTTCCCCCCACCA
>NW_006776652.1:1978665-1982914 GCF_000442215.2 Lipotes vexillifer
CCCCAGGCCCCAGTGCTGAACATCAAATTGATTTCCTCCTCTTGGTTTTAGAAGGAGGACAGGTTTGGAAAGAGAACATCCAACCATTAAGCCCTGGCTGATTTTTTTTTTCTTTTTATTTGGAAGGGAAAGGGTTCCATACCCGGAGTGGGTTCCATACACAGACCACGGGTGGTGAGTACTATGCACACACCTGCAGCGTGAAGCCTGAGGTCTCGTGGGCAGTTATCTGGGTTCAGATTTGTCCTTGGGCTCACTGCTTCCTCCCGGAGCCTGGTGATGTAACGTGTCCTGGTAATTTTGGGTCATGAACTGGGTGCTGGCTTCAGGTTCGCCCATGTGGAAGCGGCTCAGAAATCTGTCCATTTTCCAAGAGCCTGGAAGGACAAACAGACCACAGGGAAGTGGTGAGAGAGAACCATGGACTTCAGAGCTGGAAGGGGCCTGAGAGGGAGGCCAGCTGTGGGGAGCGGAGAGAGCAGGAGGCGGCCGTGGCCATTGCTCTGAGGGCAGCAGATGCCTGGGGGTGCCCTCTGGCTCCTGGCTGCAGGGGCAGCCTCTGGATGTTAGCAGCGTCTGGGAAGGACGCTTCCTGGAGGACAACGGGGATGGCCTGTGGTCGGTTTCTCCAGGGCTTTATTCGGCAGAACTCTGCCTTCTCACTCGTACGCAGAAAGGAAATGCCCAGTCAGGTTGGCTGCCCATTTTCTCCACCCACCCCTCTTTTCCTGCAGGCTCTCCTGACTGAGGCCTGAATGCTTCTTTTCTTCATACCTGGTCAGCCCAGTTGCCGGGGCTGAGCTCGGCAGAAGTGTCTATGCCGTTCTTCTAATGTCCTCCCCAGAAGCCCGGCCACCTCCCCCGGAGTCCCAGGAGACCTTGTGCGACAGGGTTCCTTCCCTGGCTGTGGCAGAGGTGAGAGGCAGGGCATAGGGCCAGGCTGCTTCTCCCTGCCCTGAAGACCTGTATCCTGGAGGGGAGCAGAGTGTGGGCGAGACATTCCCGGCCTGGACCCTGGGGAAGTCCAGTGGGTGCCCATGTCAGAGGGGGGCCTCCTCAGGGGGGAGAGAACACAGGGGCATAGGGGGAGGTGCATCTTCTGGGACAAGTGTGAACAGGCCTAGCAGCAGGGCAAGGAGAGCGAGGACCCAGGCATGGGGGTGAGGCTGAGGGAGGTGGTCAGAGGCATATTCCCATGCTCTTGTTTCCCAAACCCTGGGCCTCAGGCACCCTCGGTGGATGGTTCCCAGATAAAATACAGGTTGCCCAGTTCAACTTGAATTTCAGAGGAGCAACGAATACTCTGTTAGTGTAAGTATGTCCCACATATTACCTGGGCCATACTTATACTAGCAAATTGAATTGGACATCCTGTATTTATTTATATTTATTTATTTATTTACCACCATCACTGCCCGCCCCCCGGGTTTTTCCCCCTAAAATCTAGCAGCCTTCCCTGGCTGGAGGGAGTACTAGGGGTAGAGCCTGCCTGGAGTAGAGCTAGACAGTGGCTGATATAGCCTGAACCAATGGAGAACAGTAATCTCTAACACACGGAGAGCAGGAAGTGAGGGGCTGGCAGCCTCGATTCCTCCCTGAGACGCCCCTTTACCCACCTGTGGTCCTTGGTCTGCACCCACATCCATTTTTAGCAATGAAGAAGGCAAGTCCCCTCTACCTGCCACCCCCCCACACCCCCAGCTGTTTGCATTTCAAAGATGGTCTCAAGGAGAGGACAATTTTTAAACCAAAGAAACAAAACAATGATAATAATAATAATAGCAATAACACTGATACAGTGCTTCCTATGTGCCAGGCACAGTTCTAGGAACTCCACACATATTCACTTAATCCTCACAGGGGAGACTATTTTTATTCGTAGTGCACAGATGGGATGGTGGTGCTGAGGGTGCCTGAGGCCCAGGGTTTGGGAAACAAGACCAGGTTCCGGTGCAGAAGCTTCTCAGGGGCACGGATGGGGGAGAAGGCCTCTACGGGTTCCCTCAGGTCTTATCTGGCTGTAATTGTGAATGTGGTTGTGCATTCAAATTGGGCCTTTGAGGGCCTAGAAAATAGGTGCTTCGAGTTCTCTTGGGGGAAGGGCTGCATGGCATGGGCTGCTGCTGGGCTGTAGGACCCAATGCTGGGGATTTTCCACTAGGATGGGACGGAGGGAGGGAGGGAGAAAGGAGGGAGCAGGTACTCGCCTGGCTGTGGCCTTTGCACCCAGGGCACCCAGCGGGCTGGAAAAGAATTGTAGTAACACGACCCTGGGAAAGTGTGTGTGTGTATGGGTGTGCACACGTGTGTGCATGCTTGTATATGTGCGTGTGTGTGTGCCTGCACGCCAGGGAAAAGGTCATGGGTGAACTGGTGCATGCTGGCACGGGGACAAGGGGGCCTTCCCCACGGGGCAGGGCAGGAAGGAACCGGGTGGCAGGGAGGGAATTGAAACTCATCACGAGATCAGAGCAAGTTGACGGAAAGAAATCCCCTGCACCCAGGGAGACCTTGCTCCCCTCTCTCAGCAGTCTGCTCTCTTGATTGAGCTAGGAGTGCCCTGGGGGCCTTGCAGCTCCTCCCGGTTCCCATTTCCGACAACGCTGGGGTCCTTGGGCTTCTTGGGCAGCTCCGCAAACCTGCCCCATCGCTCAGGAGAGGGGGCCCAAGTGCCGCCTGGCTGCTAGCCTCTGTGGCCTCCTCCCCTGGCTTGGCTATGACTCCTTACACCTCCGTTTCCTGCCACAGAGGGCAAGAGGAACTGACCCTGTGCAAGTTCTAGAAGGAAGAGGGGTGAGTCAGGCCCTCAGGGCTGTGTGGGGAGAGATGAGGAGTTTGGAGGCTGTGGCTTCTGCGGTCACCGCTTTCTGTGGAAAGCCCCATCCTGTATGGCACTGCTCGGGTCCCTGAGCTGCAGGGGGGCTGCTGCCATGCAGGAAGAGGGCGGCACTACTGCCTGTGCTCGGGCCACTCCCCTTGTACCCTGGGCCCACCCTGGATGGGCTCTTCCTGGGATGAGGGCAGGGGTGGTGAGTACACTTCAAAGGCCTCTGTGGCAGCAGGCCCCCGGCCACAGGCAGGAAGGAGGAGGGTGTCTCCTGAGCCAGTGGCTGCAACACAGAGGCCTGGGCTCTTCAGGGTGGGGTTACCACATATGATGTGCAGGTGGGTCCCTGCACAACCTTAGGGGGTGCTGCTTCCATCCAGCTAAACCATACGCAGAGGCCATTTGCTCACTTACTGGTCGGTACTGATGGGGAAGATGTTAGAGGTTAGAGATGTTCCAGACCTGGGCCCGGAGGCGGGGAGCAGGGAAAGTTAGGTCACCTCATCTAGAGCCGTGGGGAGGGGGTGTTCTGAGCCTGATCTCTACGAGACACTGGGAGGGGGTGAATGACCCCTGTTATCAACAACTGGGAGGGGGGCTTCATAGAGACTCATCCTCTGAGTTTGAGTCCTGGGGACTGCAAGGCTGGAATGTTCGGGAATGGCCCTGGGGCAGCTCCTGAACAGTTCCTCTCTTCACCCCCGGCCTCCGAGATCTGTGGGGCTGGCTTACCACTGCTTGGGAGTGGCTCATCACATGGGCTGGACCACCCCCATCAGGCCTATCAGGGTTAAGAGGCATCCAAGAGACTGAGAAGAGGATGCTACACCCAGTCTAGCAACCCCCAGCCACCCCAGGATTTGGGAGAGCTGGGTAGACAGCACCTGGGCTAGAATTCAGAAGCTCTGAGCTGGAGGGAAATCTCAGACCCTGGGATCCATGCCCCCCAACACTGACAGCTGCTTCCGGGGTCTGCCAGGCATGGGGGAGGGTGGCTTTATCCAGGCGCCACTCCTGCCCTCTACGAGTTTATAATATAGGACAATTAACGATGGACTAATAAGCTAGGCCTTCGCAGGGTGGCCTCAGCCAGCAGCACAGTGTCCAGCCCTGGCAGACGAGGTCCTATCCCAGCAGCGGTCCTGGAGTCTCTCCAGCAGTCCTGCTCTTAAGACTTCCAACAGCACAGGACAGCGTTCCCTTGTGTCCTTGCTCCCACCTGACTTGTCATCTGGTCCTCAGTGGGCCCTCGTGTGTCCCCCTCTCGCTGGGAGCGAGGCCCCCATTTGGGTGGGCTGGGAACAAGGGGTGGGGTTCTAAGCCTTGGGATGGGCCCCCTCAGCCTCTGCTGGGACTCACGGTGCCCGGCACCTGGACTGGAGCTGCCCTGTCACCCCAGGCCGGGAGTTGCGTCTAACCAAG
>NW_006776652.1:1982985-2001870 GCF_000442215.2 Lipotes vexillifer
CCTCTCCCTGGCCTCTCCCTTCCCTCCCCCTGCCTCCCCCTGTGCAGGGACACAAGTGCTTCCTGGCAGGGGACAGTGGCCCTGAATAAAAGATAAAAATTGAACACCAGCCTAATAAGCGTCCCACTGAGCGCCCGGCTCAGGTCTGTAATTTGTCTGGCTCTTCGTGGGGCTGGCTGCGGTGATGGGAGTGCTGATGCCTTTCTGCTGAGATTAATGATGTCCTGGCGGTGGTGGGAGGGAGGCCCGAGCCTTTTATTTTTTGTGCCATTAAATTACATCCAGAGACTTCCACTCAGGAGCTGAAAAGCCCTCGTTCCATCACATTCAATTACTTCTGGAGAATATTTGCTGAGGGGCTGATCCCGCTGGCTTGAGAGGCTTGGGGCCGAGGGGACCACTTTGACTTTGGCGGGAGTGAGGTGGCGGTGGGGTTGCCAGGGGGATTTTCTGAGGTGGGGAGGGGTTACCCCTGGCTCCTCTGGAGAGGAGAGCCCAGGAGAGCTGGAGAGCGGGAGTGCCATTCCTAACTATCCAGTAAGTGGATCACCCAGGCCTCCTCCCTCCGACCTGTGGCTGGGGGCAGGGGTGGGGAGGGGAGCGAGAAGAGTGGAGACTCGAAACGGTCCACTTAGCCCCCCGTTATCAATTCCAGCATTTGGTGGTGGTGACGGCTGGCTGGAGTTGCGGGTGAAATTTGGGGATTATCTGTGGTTTCCCGATGATCTGTTCAATACAGCTTTGGGCAGTTGATGTTGGGCTCGACTGGGGCATGTTCTGGAAGAGGGCTGCCTGGGGCCTGTGGAGATGGCAGGCAGTTCCTAGCCAGGGCGCCTGTCTGACAGCTGCCCAGGATGGGCCCATCTGGGCCACTGCCAGGCCCCCAGTCCTACCCTCTCTGCCAGGTGGGTGGGGCGCTTCGGAGGCAGAAGAGGGCTGCCTGACACAAGCCCACACGGTGACTCAGGGGCTGGGCCCCAGGGGATCCTGGGGCCTGGCCAGGTGAACCACCATGGGAGGTCATGGGGGGCGGGAGAGGGGCTGTTTGGCAGTGGGCCGCGTGTGTTTGTGTCTGTGTGTGTTGTGTGTGTTTGGGTTGGGCTGGTCTCCAGGCAGGGCCCCCTTCCCTGCTGCTTGGCCTGCACTGTGTCTCCCCTCACTGCCAGCAGGCCTGGTGGATTTCCTCCCAGCCTCAGTCCCTCCTCGTGATGCCTCCTACTGTTGACGCTGCTTGGAGCTCGGCTGCCTTCATGCCCTCGGCCCGTGCTTTCAAACATTTCCCCACGGCGCCCCTTATCTCAATCACCCACGGTGCCCCGCAGGCCTTTAGATGCCACAAGCAGGACTTCAACCCCACTGCGTGGCAAGTCTCTGCCTGTCCCTCCTCTCTGACCCCTGTGGGTGGCTGGCTCGCCCAGAAGCTGTTCAGTTCAGCTGCCTGTGGTGCTGGGGAGCAGATTCTGGCTGCCTGGTCCGGAGCCCAGGGACCCTCCTCTGCCTGCCCCCCCTCCCCCATCCCACTCTGCAAGGAGCAGTCCCTCTGCAGGTCCCCGAGGCCAGCCTGGGGAGGCGAGACCGAGCCTGGTGTGGCCTGTTAGCTCTCCTGGCTCGGTGGCACGGTTCTGGGCTCACTCATGGCCTTGGAGAGGCTTCTGGATTGAGCTGTGGCACGGAGGGGATTCCCCTGGCTCACCCTTGAGGAGCGCGACGCAGGCTCGTGACCCCCCTGGGCGAGGCGCTGAGGTGAGGCATGGCACAGGCCACAGCTCCCGGGACTCGTGGTCCCCATGCGGCGCTGGCCCACAGCCCTCCTCCAGGGGAGGGGTGTGTGGGTGCATCGCCGAGGCCACCCAAGGCAGCGGGACGGCTTTGCTCCCTCTCCGTCCCCACACCAGGGCCCACAGGTCTGGTGGTCGGGGTTGGGGGAGAGGGAATGTGGGTGAACGGCTGCAAAGAGCCTTGCCCCGGAAAGCAGAAGGAAGTGAACTTGCTATTAACTGCAGACCCTCGGTCAGCCAAGCCACTCACTGTTCTGGGCTCCTGTCTCCTCCTTTGCCCTGGAGAACGGTGGCCGCTGTGCTGCCCACCCCACACGGTCGGGCAAGGGGCGGGTCCGGGAGGGGAAGGGCAGGGCAGGCTGGCGGAGAGGCTGGGCGTGCGCGGCCCCGCTGGCTCGGCGTTGGGACGGGGAGGGTGTGGACCCCGAAATAGTCATTTGCGGGCACGGTGCTCACAGAAGCGGCTGCCTATGCAGGTGTTAAAGGAACTTGACCGTGAGGTGTGTTTGTGAATGTGGGGTGTGAGAATGTGCAGATCTGTGAGTGTGTGTGTGTGTGTGTGTGTGTGTGTGTGTTTGAATGGGCACACGTGGGTGTGTCCCCTATACCAACACACTCATTGATTCAAAGTTTACAGTGGGGACTTCCCTGGCAGTACAGTGGTTAAGACATCGCCTTCTAGTGCAGGGGGTGCAGGTTCGATCCCTGGTCGGGGAGCCAAGATCCCACGTGCCTCGGGGACAAAAAACCAGAAAACAGAACGGAAGCAATATTGTAACAAATTCAATAAAGACTTTAAAAATGGTCCGCATCAAAAAAATCTTAAAAAAAAAATAAAAAATAAAGTCCACAGTGGGCTGAGCCCAGAAACAGGTGGCAAAAAAGGGAACGTAAGACCAGAGGTGAGCTCGGGGACTTCCCTGGTGGTCCAGTGGTAAAGAGTCCGCCTTCCAGTGCAGGGGACGCGGGTTCGATCCCTGGTCAGGGAGCCCGCGTGCCACAACTAGAGAGAAGCCCCACGCCGCAACGAAGAGCCTACGTGCCGCAGTGAAAGATTCTATGTGCCACAACTAACACTCGACACAGCCAAAAAAAAAAAAAAATACTAAAAAAGAAACAAAAAAAAGATAGAGGTGAGCTCTTCCCTCAAGGAATCTCTCTAGTCTCGTGGTGGAAGTGGGACCCAGGCAAGAGAAAAATGTAAAGAAATACAGAAGAGAGAAAAGCAGGTGACTGAGGGCATACAACAGGGTGTTTTGTGAGCCTGTGAGAGGAGCAGGAGAGGGCAGGGTAGGGTCACCGACTGAGAGGAGGTGGCCCTGTGGCGTAGTTTTGTTTTTGTTTTTTTTTGCGGTACTCGGGCCTCTCACTGTCGTGGCCTCTCCCGCTGTGGAGCACAGGCTCCGGACGTGCAGGCTCAGCGGCCATGGCTCACAGGCCTAGCTTCTCCGCGGCATGTGGGATCTTCCCGGACCGGGGCACGAACCCGTGTCCCCTGCATCGGCAGGCGGACTCTCAACCACTGCACCACCAGGGAAGCCCTGTGGCGTAGTTTTGAAAGGCGCCATGGACTGGTGTCCTGAAGGTGGGAAGGCGGTCCCGGTTTGGGGGAAGGGGGAAAACGTTCTGCCCAGGTCGGCCGGCAGAAGCAAATCAACTGTTGAGTGAGAAGGTGGGCAGGTTGACGTGAATGCAGAAGCGGGAGTCAGTGGGCATCCTGGCAGCGTGTGGTCCAGAAGGGTATGAACCAACGCAGTGAGTGTGGGCTCTCTTCAGACATGGCCCCTCAAAGCATTCGGCTGGTTCCTCTAGAACCTGGAAGTCTGGAGGACAAATCCAAGGATGCTGTGAGGAAGATGTGTAGAGAAACCATCGTGAATCCCAAATGAGCCCAGAGGCCTGATTCTGGGTGGGAGAATTCTGGGTCTGGCCTGATTCTGGGTGGGAGCAGGGGGATTGGGCATGGGGGAGGGGAGTTAACTTGGAGGTCGAGGGTGCAAGTCCAGTGTATTACAGGCCCGAGATAATGCCAGCTCCAAATTTGGGAAGGTGAAGTGTTGCCTTCAGGACAAATGTCAGTGAAACTGGGCCAGCCCTTGTCAGAGGGCACCAGTTCAGGTTCTGTCGGCTTCAGTGTTCTCCCACATTTGGGATGTGGTCATGCTTAAGCTATGTGACTATCTCCCTCCACTCTCTCTGTGAGCTCCTAGTATCTGCAGAGCTACACCAGGTGACTCCATACATCCACGGCAGCAGGGATGTATTTCTGTACCCATAGCACCTAGAACGAGGCCTCACACATACTTGACACTTAGCGTCATCTGAATGAACGCAGAGGGCATTGGTGAACCATGCCAAGCGTGGTGGGGAAAATGGCACGGGGAGGAAGGAGCTGTGGATTTGAAAGGCAGGATTTTATAAACTAGGAGCAAGGCAGCTCCAAATCCTCTTCCAAGGTCCCTGCTGTGGTCCCGGTGGCCCCGTATTTGATCGAATACCTCTACTCAAAAGCGTGTGGGGTTCGTAGGGTGAGTCACACCCTAATTTGTCTGGCAGAACTCGAAGGTGGGAGAGCTCGGTGAGCTGGGAGCAAATCTGTTCAGGGTCATTCACTGGTCGACCAAGTAGTCCAACTCCTAGTCTTGACGATGGAGAAATTGATGCCCAGAGATGTGAGGTGGCTTGTCCAAGGTCACATGGTGAGAGTTTGAATGTCAAGACCTTCCATTTGCTGACCCCTTGTATGTCATCCTGGGGTCACAGGACAAAGAGGAATCCCGGAGAGGGTCTTAGCCCCCGGTTCTGAGCAATTCCACCTCCCCCACCCCGACCCCCAGCACAGTCATACAAGTTCAGTGAGAAAAGTCTCATGCTCCCTTCTCATCCTAAACTTGTCATACACGACTAAGTCCCAGAGAGAGAGGCAACCCCACAGGACTGGGTCAAGTTAACCATCTTCCATGGGTGCCCTTCTAGCTGGGCTCCTGCATACTGACCTCTCGCCTGCAGCCTCTGGACGTTGTTCCTGCTCGTTCATCCAGGGGTCACCTAACCAAGGCTGGCTATGGCACGCATACCCTGGGACTCCCCACCTCCCTCCATGGAAAGAAAACTAGATCAGGGCTTCCCTGGTGGCGCAGTGGTTGGGAGTCCGTCTGCCGATGCGGGGGGACGCGGGTTCGTGCCCCAGTCCGGGAAGATCCCACATGCTGCAGAGCGGCTGGGCCCGTGAGCCATGGCCGCTGAGCCTGCGCGTCCGGAGCCTGTGCTCCACAACGGGAAAGGCCACATCAGTGAGCGGCCCGCGTACCGCAAAAAAAAAAAAAAAGAAAAAGAAAAAGAAAACTAGATCAAAGTAAGCCCCAGGGTCCGTATTTCTTTTCAGGGCTCCTCATCCTGGCCTCCTGAGTGCTGGTCCAGCCTGGGGCACCTGGAGACCCCCCAGCACCGTGTAGGTGCTTCAGAGACCACCAAGGCCTTTGGAATTCCGCCATTGCGCATAGGCTGCTTCTGCTCTTACAGTCACCCCTTGGGTTCATCCACACCACACGTCTCTAGGCCTCTGGAGGCCTCCTGTCCTCTCACTCCGGTCCATCCTGCCTACCACTCCAGCGCCGTCATCCCTAAAGACTGGCTTTTGCATGTTACTTCTCCCACGGGCAATCTCTAGCAGCTCTCCAGGGCACCCACCAAAGTCACAGCTGTGCCGAGCTTCTGAGATCCTCCAAAGCCTTCTCCCACCTCCTCCTTTCGTAACCATCACAGGGGGCCTCCTTCTCACTTTTTAAAACAATCTTTGCCTCTGCAGTTTCCACCAGCCCAGAGCTCCCTTTTTCCTTCACTCAAGGATTCAAATCTCTTCCTTCTCCAGGACCTGGCCCACGCCCGGCCTCCTCCAAGTAGCCTCAGGATCATATGGATTTGTAGATCATCTAGATCCAAACCCTCATTTTCTAGATGAGGAACCTGAGGCCCAGAGACATTAGCTGACTTGCTTAAAAGTCAAATCACTAGCTAGAGACTGGAAATCAACATATCCTCACTTTGCAGTAAAATACCTTTCACTCTTCCTGGCTGAGGAGGGTGTGTCATCCTGGAGGGAAAGGGGTCCTAGGAAGGGACAGGACTGTCCCTAAGTCCACGTGATCTCCAGTTGTCTGTACAGCCAGAAACACAATTAAGTGCTTAATTATACGCCGCTCTGCATCATTATTTAAGTGTTTCCAAAGGAGATTGTAAGCCCCTTGAAGGCAGGGAGCTTTCCCTGTGCCCTGGATTGTGTTCTCTCCAAAGCCCTTAGTATGGGGCGCATGGAAGGCGTCACGTGGTATGGCTGGAACCCCGGCCAGAGCTTTCATCCGCGAGAATAATTTTATCATCTCCATTTCTGGCAGCAAACGAAACAGCACGGAAGCCAAAGGGGCTCTGCCCAGGGGCAAGTCCGGTTCCTAAGTTTTCACGTAGATGGAAGCGGGGTGGCCATGGGAGTGCACGACAAACCGTAATTTGGGCGAAGATCCACAGGGACTAATAATGAGTTTCAGGCCTGATGGGTGTCCAGCTTCCCTGCCTGCTGTGGATATCATAGGAAAAGCACCCATGGTTCGGGAGGACGAGCCATGGCGGGGGTGGAAAAGGTCTCTGGTGCACACACCCCTTTTCCTCCTCTGCCCCTTTCACTGCTCCTCCAGGCATCACCTAACGCTCCTTCCTCCTCCATCCCGCCCTCGGAGAGCACTGGGTCCTGTGGAGGCGCCTTCAGGGGACTGTTGTGACCCTGACATTCAACGTGGTGCTCGGAGGTACTGCCCTAGTTTATGCGACTCCCACGAAGCATCGTGGGCTCAGGTGCTAGTTTCCAGCCCCTGGAGATCACAGTGCTTGGCCTGTCGGAAGGGGCTTCATGATGAGACGGGGACCCAGGGAATTGGAGAAATTGATCTTTGCCTGGGCAAGATACGTTTTTCTTTCCTTTCTCTCTTTGTATCCGGACTTGAAAGGGTGTCTTTGGCAGAGCCATTTAGACAGATTTACAGATTGGCAAGGTGCTGGGGGCACCTGGGGAAAGGTTCACCAGTGGAAATGTTGAACCAACTCCGCTTCTAGGGCAGTCCAGAGCCTCCTGTGATTGGTGGCCCCTGCTCAGCACATCTGAAGGGCTCCATGCTCCCCTCCTTTCCTCCGGGGCCTGAGGCAGTAGGCTTGTAACAGTACCTTCTCCAGCTTCCCAGTGGGTGGAGGTTGGTTAGGGTCACTGGGTAAGAGGAAATGGCTGATGACACCCACCCACCCTCCTGTCAGCCTGGGGGATGTGCCCTTTGTGCTCCCAAGTTGGCATTTGTGCATTCCGCATTCTCTTCCTTCCCTTATCTGGGGGGAGGGAGGTGGGGTGGGTCATAGAGTGCACAGGGATTACTATATTTCCCACTTTCTTGAAGAGAAACCTAAGGCTCAGAGAGGGGGCATGGCCCACACGGGGTCAGGTGAGTCACCTGTGGCATTGGCATTGCAGGAGCCAGGTGTCCTGGTCTCCCCAGCTCCCCAGCTCTGGTGGTAGGAGGACCAAGGCCAAGCAGCCTGGGTTAGCCATTGGGAAGCTATGGGAAATGGGTCCTCTGAAGAGTGCCAGGAGGGCTGTTCAGAGAAGCCAATGGAGGGGGCATGGCCAGGGAAGTCTTCACCCCACCACTGAGATGGCACAGAGCAATTAACGACCAATGAAGACAGACCGGCAGGGTGGCATTCCATGGCCCTCTTGCCCAGATCAGACTCAACTATAGGGTACAATTACCTGCAGAAGTGGTGTGGGGTAGCTGCCTGCACATGCCATTTGAAACTACTGGGGGAGGGCTTCCCTGGTGGTGCAGTGGTTAAGAATCTGCCTACCAATGCAGGGGACACGGGTTCGAGCCTTGGTCTGGTAAGATCCCACATGCCACAGAGCGGCTAGGCCCTCACGCCACAACTACTGAGCCCGCGTACCACAACTAATGAAGCCTGAGCGCCTAGAGCCCATGCTCTGCAGCAAGAGAAGCCACCGCAGTGAGAAGCCCGCGCCCTGCAATGAAGAGTAGCCCCCGCTTGCGCAACTAGAGAAAGCCCGCGCGCAGCAAGAAGACCCAATGCAACCAAAAATAAATAAATTAATTAAAAAAAAAAAAAAGAAACTACTGGGGGAGATGCTTCTCTCTTAGGCTCCAGTTACTCCCTTTGGGACTCTGCCTTATAGATCCACCCACCCCGCTGAAGCCACCATCTAGGACGATGGAACTTGCTTCTAGGGGGAGACCATATCTGATGCGAACATCTCTTTGAAGACACTCATCCCGGTTTATTCTCAAGAAACACCACCCTTTGACTCCACCTCCAAGGCTCATGGGTATGGTCAAGGTCCTGACTTCCCCATGAATGCACGAAGCATCCACTTCCACCCCAGAATTCATGCTGGCTTTGAAGGATGGGAAGGCCTTACCTCGAGTTTTGTTTTCTTTAGGAAGGAGAGAGATGGTCTTTCCTTCCTGAAGATAGACGAAGAACTGGTAGCGATGGAAGCCACTTTGTGCTGCTGGGAAGGAGGCTGGTAGGCTGTGGGAAGAAAAATGAGAGAGGGTGGGCTCCACATCCCACAGTACCCAGAGGTTCCTGGCTATTCTGGGCAGGGGGAAAGAGAATCATTTTTGGTCCTTTTCATGGACCCCTCCTGGGGTCCCACCCACTGCAAACCATTAGGATTTATCTTTGGCAGGATCTCGTCTTCAGCAGCTTCGTTTAAGAAGCACATTATCTGGGGTGGTGGGAGGAGGAGGTGTGGGCTGGTTGAAGGTCTTGGGTGCTGGCCGGGCTCTTGGGCCAGCGGGTGTTGGCGTTGTCCTCTTTTTGCTTTAGTCTGTCCTGATGGATGTCCTCCCTCAAGAGAAACTCATCTTCCTCTGCGAGTGTTTTTGGCAGGGGATTTTTATTTATTTTTTCAGCATTTCCTTATGAACTCAATCCCCAAAGAAGCCAATTTCTTGGCTGGATCCGGAGGATCTGGAAGTGGTTACGGGGGTGGGTGGGACTCGGTTCAAAGGTTTGATCATGGAAGCTGTAGGATCTGGGCGCTCGGGGCACCGGGAAGCGACGCAGGCTCTTCCGGAGGAGAATGCCTATCTCCCTTCCTTTCGCTCTTTGTGCTCGGGGTGGGGACATCTCTCATCCTTCCTCCAAGTCTGTGCAGGGCCTTGGGGTTTTGCAGGCCGACTTTCGTGGGCCATTCCAGCTGGGCCTCCCTCCAAGAGCGTGGGCCTCTTCCTCCCCCCCTTTGCTCCCTTCATCTCCCTTTCCAAGGAGCCAAGCATCTTCCTGGGGGTGGGTGGGGATGAAGTGTTTGCAAGGAGGATGCTGGGGGCAGGGAGTATCGGTACACTGTGGCCACCTCCCTCTCCTGATCGTTAGACAAGAGACACTTGCTGCTCAAAGCTGTGGAAGCATTCCTTGTGGTGCACTTCTGGCCACTGGGGCCTCCGGAGTGCCCACAGCCAGGGGAATTCCTGACTATTCATTTCTCCCTGGGTTTTTGCATTGCAGAGCAGATGTGTGTGTGTGTGTGTGTGTGTGTGTGTGTGTGTGTGTGTGTGTGTGCGCGCCCACCCGCAGAATGAGAACAGCACAGGGTGTGCCAGGAGCCATGTGAATTTGTGTGAATTGGGGTCTCCTCTGGAGCGGGTGCAGGTGTTGGCGGAGCCGATGGGCATGGGAGCTGAGGCTGTTTTGGAGGGTCTCTGTCAACGTGTGTGTACATGTGGGTAAACTGATGCTTTTTTACAAACACTGCCAACCAGTGAGGGAACTCAGTGGTTCTGTGCAGCTGAGAATTTATCCTCGGGGGAGATAGAGACGCAACCCCGTCGTACTAGGGCTTTCCTGAAGAGGTCTCCCTCCAAAAGTAGGGATGAAGAGAAAGGGAAGGGGGACACACTTGCTGAGCCACGTCTCAGGGCCAGGTCCTGGCTAAGTGCTTTCCCTGTGACATCTCCCTAATCTTCACCACAACTTGGTGAGGTGGGTGTCACGGCCATTTTCTGGATGAGGAAACTGAGGCTCTGAGAGGTGAGGTCAGGCCAACGGTCAGTGGTGGAGCTGGGCTTTGAATCCAGGCCCATCTGGTGCCCGAGTCCGCGTTGCTTTACGGAACCATGATGCTCGGTTGGTTTTTCTCGCTCAACCCTTTGCCAGAGGCCCGCTCACCACCTGAGCATCCCCTTCAAGTTGAGTGGAGGGCATGCCCTTGCTGGCGGGATCCCAGAGGGAGGGGAGGTGGGGAGCTGATGGTGAGAATGGAGGTGGGAAGAGGAGGGCATCAGAGAAAAGGGAGGTACACGCAGCCACTCGCAGCCACACGGTGGGACTGGGGCAGGGGAAAGAGACAGGGGGCAGAGGGAAGAGAGCTACCTGCCAATCCCATGGAGTGTGTGTGGGGGGGTTCTAGTTCTGGGTTCTCTCCCAGCGGAGCCCTGCAGGTTACTGTGGGCTCCATTCCTTACTGGTTGTGTGACATGGGGCAGGTGGTTCTGTGCCTCAGTTTCCTTCTCTTTAAAATGGAGATATTCATGGCAACGACCTTAAAAGGCAGTTGTGAAGATAAGATCAGAACGTCCAAGTAAACTGTTGGCTGAGCGCTTTGCACACTGTGAAGCGTCCACATAAAGTTGTATCGCTGTGACTCTTGTGATCACCCTCACTGCCCTGGTTGGGGGAAGGGGTGCTGGAGGGTCTTACTCACGTGATAACTCCTGGCCCTGAATCTTCCCTTTCTTCATGTCAGCACCCTGAAAATAAGAGACAGGCACAGGAGAGGGTTACTCCTGGGGCAGTAGGAGGCCATGCCATCACACTTAGTCCAGGTGGGCCCTGCTGAGTTCTTTCTCTGGGAGGGAGTAGGCTGAAAGAGGAGGAAGCTGTCTGGCTGTCCTGGGGGACACTGCCAGAACGGGCCGTGGGGTTCGGAATGGTGCCTTGCGGGTCTGGGGAGAGAGGACAGGTGCAAACATTGCTGAGGGTGGCCTGGTGGCGAGGGATGGACCCCTGATCTCTGGAGAGCCTGACAGGACCCTTCCACAAGGGCTGCCCCACTCTCACCATCTGTGCCCCCAGGCTGGGCCCAGGACGCACCTCTGGGGCCTGTGGGGTCTGGTGAGATCTAAGGCGGGGCTGACCATCCTCACTGCTTGCCCATCCTCTCGGGTTCTCTTTGGGGCCTTCAGAATACTCGGCCAACGGCTGCCTGAGCAGCCAGAAGGGCAAGGAAGGGCCGGAGGAGGCCGGACTGCCTGATTCGGAGGCGGCTAGTTCCTCCAGCCTCGACGGGACTCAGCCCACCACCCTGGGCCGGTGGGACAGCCTCCGTTTCCCTCTTTCTCTTCCTCCTCCTTCCCTCCCTTCTCCCCTCTGCTCGGTGTCTGTGGGATCATGAGGTGATCCCGGGGGCTGGGTGCTAATTACTGTTTGTGCAGGACCGGGAGATGCTCAGATGAAAGGCACTGGAGCTGGGGCCCTGGTTTTGTGCCACAGCTCAGGGCAACACGCCAGGGAGTCCTGCGGCCCCCAGGTGTGGGGTTTTATAGCCTTAATGATGGTGATTAGCATGGCTCTTCACTGATTCTGCCAACAACTAAGTGTGCCCTGGTCACCTTTCCACTGAGCCCTTGTGGTGCAGCCCCTGTTCCTTCCCCTCGAGAGAGCTGCTCAGGGTGGAGATGGGGGGCGATGGGGATGGGGGAGCATGAGGTTTCTTCTCAGCTCTCTGTGGAGATTCTCAGTCACCTGGGTGACCCAAACCCTAGTGTGGTTGACTTTTTACCAAATGTAAGCCCCTCCCCCCATTCCAGAGCCTCCACGGCACCATTCTCCCCTTTAGGCTGCAGCCTACCCTCCGGCTGTTCTCACTTGGGGCCTTTTTTGCCAGAATGTCCCTCTCTCCCAGGCTCCTCTGTGTCCATCTAGGTTGCCTTTGGTCGGAGGAGGGGCAGGAGACTGCAGAAGGACGGACCCGCCCCCACTTTGAGCCCCCCTCCCTCTGTTTCCTTCACGTCCTTTGACATCCCTGCCCCTTCCCTCCCCCTGCTCAGGAGCATCCAGGAGCCCGTCAGACGCAGCAGAACGCGCTCCCTCTGCCTGGCCTTCCCAGCACAGCCCCCTTCCCCTCAGTGTCAGGCCTGGGTGTGGCCAGGGGGCACTGGGGTGCCAGGACGGGGCTGGGGGCGCAGAGGCCCCTCCCCTGGATACCCTTCTCTCCCAGGAGAGGCGGGGAGGGCCCTAGGCCTCGCAGCCACTCTCCCCAGATAGGTCTGTGAAGCCCAGCCCAGCCCGGCCCGGCCTCCTCTGCTCTCCCAGCCTCCCCCTCATTCCTTTCCAAGTCATCCCGGCCAGCGGTTTGTTTAAACAAAACAATAGCAACCTAAACTGCCTGTTTCTTTTCAACTCCCCACAGGCTCGGGTCCCACCCAGAGTGATAAACAGGCCTCTCTCCTAGTGTGAGAGCAGGGAGGGTTTGAGGGTGCGGATGCGCCCTGGGCCCGTGAGGTCAGAGCAGTGTGGAAAGTCTGATGGCAGCCTTGGTCAGGGTGGGGAGGCTCTCCGTCCCTCCCTTTCACTCTGGGGAGCCTTTTCTCCCCGACTGGGGCCAGCTTGGCAAAGACACACGCAAACCCTTGGATTCGTCAACAGAGCCGGCGGCCCTGCCTGCCCGCCTTCCCCTGCCCGCTGCCCCTGAGCTCAGCTGAGGCAGCTGCCGCCGGCCCCGAGCAGAGGGCACTGATGGCTTTGAGAGACTTTAGGGTCTCTCCGGAGCTTGTCCCATGGACAAGTGCTGGTCCTTGCTGGAAGGAAGAGCACGGGGGGAAGGCTCTGGGGAAGGCCCAGGCCGTAGAAGGGCCCCCTGAGTGTGGTCAGCACGGCTGGTACGTACCCGTGTTGGGCTGAATATTGGTGAAGCTCCCTCTGGGCCATAAATCTTCCCTCCTTGGTCTGTCCTTGGGGGTCTGAAATTTCTACCGCAGAATCAATACCTGGTGGGGGACTTAGGAAACTAAAGCCAAAGGGTGAGAAAGTTGAGTCCCCAAGGTCAGACGACTTGTCCAGGGACTTACGAGCAGGGAGTGGGAGAATTCCAGAATGTTCCAGGAGGAGGGGGCCCCAGGCCCTTCGACCTTGGACCTGCAGTGCTGACCTGTGCCTCTTCTAGGACATCATGACCATCCCATCCCTCCTCTAGGAGGCGTTCTGGGGAAGACCATTATTAACTTACACAGATATTACCCAGAGGGCTGGGGCTGCTGTGGAAGTGGCCTACATTTCCCCTCACCCCATGTGAAAATGTGAGGTCTCCTAAAACATCTCTGTGGCTTGGAGTGTCACATGTAGCCTGAAGTCACCTTAAAAAACTGGAAACCTCTGGGGACGGGAGAGATTCAGGGACATTTTGAAGGCAAGAGGGGGAAATCTATCGTTCAGAGCACTTCCCAGGGAGACTGGGCTGAGGGAAGTGCCCTGAGGGTGGCGATGAGCCCAGCATTTGAGGACCAGACCCCATACCTGTCAAGTCTGAGCAGAGCAGAGCTTTAGCAGGGGAGCCTCAGGAGGGGAGGGGCTGCCTCACCTCCACCCGCTCCCCAGCCCACAGGTACACTGCTCCTCTTGGGCCCCGGGGAACAGACAAAATTTCCTTTCCCTTACTATAGCTAAGGCAGGTGGACATTTTCAAAAGGAACTTGTCTAAATGCTGATTTAAAAAAAGAAATAATGACCTAAATGACAAACGGTATAAAAATAGTTGGATTTCTAATCCTCAAGACCACTGAGAAGCCTAGGATGGGTTTTTCAGGAATCGGAACAGAAGCAGCGGGGGTGTTTGGTCAGTGTGCTTTGGGAGGATGTCCTGGGCCCTTCTAAGACACAGGGACTGGGTGGCCTTGGGAAGGCAACTCCTTTCCTTATCAGCATCCTCTGGAAATGGGGAGCCCGATACCCATCACCCTTTTAGCAAGGAGAGGGGAGGAAGGGGCACAAAATTGCTCAATCAGATCCTTAAATGCTCAGGATATAAGATAGTCTCTCCTTTTTCTTAGAAGTTGGTGCCCGATGAGTGCATGTGTGCGTACGTGTGTGCATCCGTGTGTGTACACGTGCATGTGTGTGTCCAGGGCTTCCTGGCATGGGAATTAGCACAAATTATTCTAACTGCGGAGAAGAATCTCAACTCTATGGACCCTTTGCAGGAACTTCCTGGTTTATAGAACATAAGATTTCTTTTCTAGCTCTCTCCCACCTCAAGAACCCATTGCTGGCTTCCCTGGTGATGCAGTGGTTAAGGATCCGCCTGCCAATGCAGGGGACACGGGTTCGAGCCCTGGTCCAGGAAGATCCCACATGCCGCGGAGCAGCTAAGCCCACGCGCCACAGCTACTGAGCCTGAGCTCCAGAGCCTGCGAGCTGCAACTACTGAGTCCACGTGCTGCAACTACCAAAGCCTAGCCCCAGAGCCCGCGTGCTGCAACTACCATGAGCCTAGGGTCCGTGTTCTGCGGCGAGAGGCCACAGCAGTGAGAAGCTCGCGCACCCGCAAGGAAGAGTAGCCCCCGCTCACCTCAACTAGAGAAAGCCCACACGCAGCAACGAAGACGAACACAGCCAAAAATAAATAAAAATAAAATAAATAAATTAATATATATATAAAAAAGAACCCATTGGGTCTTGTTAAGCTAGTTTGGAACTGGCACATGAGATGCTTAAGAAAAACTGAGATTCAACGGAGAATCACAGCAACTCCATTCTTGGACCAGGGTGATGCAGACTGTCTCACCAGAGCTGTTCTGAGTGGCTTGTCTCAGAGCAAGTAAAGAGCACAGTGCTGGAAGCTGGGAGCTGCCCCCCCGACCCCCCATCCTACATTTGTAATGAGCTTTTAGGGTTTATTCTCCAGGGCACTGTCTAACCAATGGATCTCACAGCAGCCCTTGCATGGGATGAGCAGAGATCGGTCTCCCCATTTGACTGGAGAGAAACCAGGAGAAGCTTCAGCTTCTCAAGGTCAGGGACTATATCCTCTCCATCTTTGTAGCCCTTAGGATGCTTTGCACATAGTAGGGGTAGTAGATGTTATCCATGCCCTGGCCCATCCCCTGGCTCACCGGCTCCACTTTCAATCTGCTTCTCCTGGTCTCAGGGCCAGCACTGGCCTCCCGAGCTCACTTCACCCCCTGTGCATTAGGGCAGGTGTGCTGGGGCATTAATGTTCCCTGGCAACAGCTCTTAACCAATGGGTGATGGGAACTGGTGCGTAAGTGCTCCAGGTACCCCCAGTGGAACTTGTTTGCTCATGAACCTTCCTTGGGTGTCTTCCTTTTCCTGTCTTACCCACTGCCTTACTGGTGCTCTCTCGTGTCCCCTTCAAAATAAACTACTTGTACTGATATCCTTGCCTCAGGCTCTGCTTCTGGGGGACCCCAAGCTAAGACAGTAAGGGTCCAATAAACATCTGTGGGATGAATGGAGAGATGAGTGAAGGCTTTGTCCAAGGTGTCCTAGGCAGCTGACTCTTGGTCCTGGCCTCTTCTGATGAGACCTCACTGCTGCTGTCTGGACCTGGATCCTTCTGCCCTCCCGGGCCAGACCCTGGAGTTCCCTGACAGAATTGGTCCCTGATATATTAAGCCCTTGGAAAACCACAAACAGATGAGCCAACTAGATGAAAGTCACATCGATCTTTCGTTTTTTGTCCCCTTGGGGACAGCCAGAGAGCTACATTCCCTGAGAATGAAGGGTCCAGAGATGCCCCTCCCCCAGGCTGGGGAACCCCTTAGGTAAGATTTGGATTGTGAGGTCTGGAGGGTGGGGAAGGGGCCTGGCTCAGCACTGGGCCTGGCTGGGAGGCTGGCCTAGTTTCTTCACTTCCCTTCAGTTACCTCCAGGCAACTGCCTGCCCACCTGGGCTTACGTGAAGGCCCCAGGTACTCGGGCTTGCTGACCCCTCGAGCAGAGGGTCAGCAGCACATTTCCTTGAGTGCTAGGGAGATGATTTAATCTCTTCATCCACCTCTTTCCATCTGGGCGGGAGGATGTAATCACTTCTCCTGCCTGGCTTCAAACCTCAGTCAGAGTGGGAAGTTTTACTTTTTGATCTCTGGGTGGGTGGGGTGGGGGGCATCGGGAGAGTCCTGAACTGGAAATGTGAGACGCAGAAGGGTGTAGTGGTGACGAGGAAGAGCAGAGGGAGAAATGAGCAGAACAGCAAGCAAAACTTGGGGGAAAAATGGGGAAAATAGGACAGAGTTCCAGGCTCTCTGACACTGGCACCAAATGAGAAAGCTCCCTGCTGTTTTACACAGCTGCCTGCAAGCTGCCAAGTGGCAAAGGATCTAGGAAAAGGCACAAGATTGGAAAGTGCTACCCAGCAATCTGTGGATTCTGCAATTCACAAGGGGGTAAGTAAGTGGAAGGCACTGACAGCTCCTGGGCTCTGAGATCTCCAGGGGCTGCGGCTGCCGGGCCGCCTAACACCCACCTGGAGAGGACCCAGCCCTGGAGACTGTGCCTGCCCCAAGGGAAAGGCTGCGATCAATTAATCCTATGGCCTGCCTTTTTGCCCTGGGGCTGGGAAAACGGGGGGCCGGCCACCAAGGCGGGTGGAGTGGAATCTGTGGGAAGTGGTGAGAAGGAGGCACAGACATGAGTCCTTCTGGGCTCCAAGTGCTTCCAGACTCCAGGGTGTAGGATGGCCAGTTATTTTGTGGGCTGGTTTCCCTCAAGAAGTGTCAACATCAAAGACCTGCTAGTCTCCTCCTGGCACCTTCATGGGTGGTGGACTGCACGGCGTTTTCTAAAGATGGACTGCACCATCTTTAGAAAACGCCAGTGGATGGCCAGCAGATTCTGGTATTTGGCACCAACTGGCAACAGGACCCTTGGGTTTTGATTCCTAGTTTGGCTTCAGATCTGGAGTCAGTTACTTCCCTGGGTCTCCAGATGCCAAAATGAGTTGGGGTGAGGTGGGGTGTTGCTGGCCTGCTTCTTGGCGTAAGTAGTTACCCAGATGGGAGGAGCTTCACCACTCTCCACAACACTGGATGAAGAGGCAAGATTTCCCAAGGCCAGGGTCAAGGTTGCTTGTGGTCTAACAAGTACAGGTTGTCTAAGCCCTTTGTTCCAGGCCATATGGAGATGCGAGTGGTTCCCAGATAAGCCACCGTGCCTTGCACCTGTGTGTATGTGACAGTATCTAGCATAGGGTTAGCCCTGAGGCATGATGGCTGGGGAGATGGGTAGATAAATGAATCAATTAATGAGAACCCCTGTGAAATCGAAAATGAGAAATATGAATTAAGACACATTTTATGGTATTGAGGAACTCATGGTCTAGTGGGGCAGGTACATCAATAAAGAAATAACTGTATTATAGGTCTAAATAATTGCAGTCTATAGGAAATGTTGAAGGAGCAGAGAGGAAGGAAATTGTAATTGCTTGGGGGTAGTAATCAGGGAAAGCTACTGAAAGGAGGCTGTACTTGATCTGGGCTTTGAAGGGTATGTAAGAGTTTTCCAGTTTTCCAGTGGACAGATAGGGAGGGGAGGGGCAGTTTACGTTGAGGAAACTGCATAAGCAATCTATAAATATGTCGACAAGGTGTGACAAGAACAGGTGGGTCTGCAAGAAGCTCAAATTGAGGCTGGAAATGTAGGCTGGGGTTAGGCTTGAATGGCAGGCAGTGCTTCTGATTTCTGAGAATTGCAGCCATCAGCAAACCAAACTTTGGGCCCACAGACCCCAGGCAAGACTCTTTCTGTCTTCCAAATGCTCAGCAACTGTATCCCAGGAGCATCATCAAAGGGGATTGGTCAGCTGCCTCTCCGGTCAAGAACAAATCTGGGTGGGGTCAGGCTTTGGGACACTGCCCATATGTGGCAGGTCAGGGCTGGATGGAGCTGAACCCTGCGACCATGGCCTCACTCAGAGCAGGTGCGCCTGGGACCCCCGAACCCCAACCCATCCCTTTTACAAACTGTAACTTTTTCAGTTTTAGATCATTAAAGGACAGCATGTTCATTGTAGAAAAAATTTAAAACACAGAAGAAAATAACTGGAAAGAAAAAGAATTCCCCTGGGTCATTCTGCATAGAGATAGCTGCCCTGAAACACCAGGGCTCCCTTCTTTGCATCTGGGTCCCAAAGCTTCTCGTCACACAAGTGCCAGCTTTGAGCCCCTGGTCCCTTCTGGGGACTGTGTTGGCCGGACTCCCATCTGCTTGGGGAAACGTGTCTTAGTTACTCTCAGTTTCTGAAGCTCAGAGACTGGATTGGATCTCAGGAGATGGTGGACCCACCCCTCTTTGACCCTGGCCTGTCACAGGTCACCCATTCTCAGGACGTGGCATCTAGGTAGGGTTAGGAAGAGGGTGGAAAGGAATAAAGGAATAAAGAACACAACGTATGGTCTTATTAAACCTGGCCCACTTCGAAATAGCCAGGAAATATTAAGACAGATGGAGAGCAAATATCATGAGGTGATAGCTAAATATAATTATTATGCATCAGTGTCAGCTTAGGCTAAAGACTGCCATTTCTAGACACACGGAACGAACGAACGCTGAAGCTTTCAGGACCAACAACAGGTTGCTGGAATGGCTCATTTACCTGGAATCATGTAGGGAATTGGATATTTTTCATAAGAACATTTCCCTGATCTCTTGGATCTTATATTTTTAGCTCTCCAACTCCTTTCATCTTAACTATTTTGGATAGCGATCTTATTAAAACACTAGTTCTCATGTTATTCAACACACACACACACACACACACACACACACACGGATAATACCTTCTGTAATTTTAAACACCGTTGTGGTTGTCACAGTGAGTAGCCAGTTTTGCACCCTGCGACAGCACAGGACTGCAATGCTCAAAAACAAATAAAAGAATGGGCCATTCAGCCTTCCACCTGCTCAAACCTCCTCAGGGTCCAATAATTTAATATTGACTCAGTGGTCAGTACATAAAGAAAGGGGAACCATCTCTTGTGGGGCGCCTACAACGTGGCAGGCCTTCCGCCAGCATCTTTTTTTTTTTTTTTTGTGG
>NW_006776652.1:2003260-2004771 GCF_000442215.2 Lipotes vexillifer
GGGGGGGGTGAAGGGTGAGAGCCAGGGGAGGGGAAACGGTGAGTCACGCGCACTCAGACTCACACGTGCTCACAGCCACACACATCCACACACTCCCAGCACCCCCCATGTATGCACACACACTCACACACACAACACGTGCACTCACGTGCACACTTACAGATACATGATCACACACCCCTCAACTCACACATGCCCTCACATGCTCACATAGATACATGTCCACAGTCACGCACATGTTCACGCACAGCCTCCACACGCTCAGACACGCTCACACGTCCACACGTTCACACCCATGCGCTCACTACACACACAACACGCTTAGTCAGTGCACACTCACATACACCCCTCCACCTACACACGTATGCACACATGCCCACACACACTCACACGCTCTCACACATACATACTCATGCATATTCACATATACACGGTCACACACACAGAGCCCTCCACCTCACACACTTACGCAACGCACATATACACACAACACACAGGCATGCTCACACACGTGCTCACATGTACACACACAGTCACACACATGCTCATATAACATGCACTCACACACATACATACACATGCTCGCACTCACGCATATACACTTAACACGCGTCCACATACACTCACGTATGCACGGTTGCACAGGCACTCATACACACACGTGCTCACACACGCTCCCTCTCGGAGGCAGCCTTTCATTGGTGGGTATGTCAGGGGCGGAGCATGAAGGGAGCTGCCGGCTGCAGGCCACTGGGGAAGGGGGCCGGGGGGGCAAGGCTAAAGTGTGGACCGTGGGATTAGGAGAAGTGGGCGTGGGAATCTCCAAGCAGAAGACCAGGACAAAGAGATGGCTGAGTAGGACTGAGGGCTGCGAGTAAGAACTGAGCTGTTCTCTGTCCACCCTCCGGAGTGTGAGCGCCAAAGGGCTGGGGATGCAGGAAGGAAGGGGAGCCCTGGCAGGAGGGGAGGTCGGCTAGGAGTGGAGGCGTCCCTGTCCCTGCCCTCCTGCCCTCCTGCCTCTGCTGTGGTAGGATGCTGCAGGCTGACCTGCCCCCTCTCCCTAGAGCAGCAAAACAATTAGGAAACACTGCCTGTGAATCCCCCAAACAAACAGGGCTTGAGAGACTGCAGCCCAGCCAGAGGGGAGGGAGCTGCAGGGCTACCTCCTCAGGCCCACTCTTACCGCCTTGCATCTCTCATCTCCAGCATCTTGTCTTTCTGGCTGGGTGGCTGCAACCCCAGAAGAGGCCAGGAGGAGCTGGGGAGGACCAATAAACTGGGAGGAGGTGATCTGCCGAGATCTCTGCTCCCCAACTCCAGCTGGACAGAGGGGGCCCAGCAGCCCCTTAGCCCCTCCCTGGCCTGGGGAGTAGTACCCCAGGGTTTGTGAGTGGTCAGGGAGTGCTGGCATCTGGAACGATCCCAGGGTGCTTGTGGGGGCTCCCCCAGGTTCACAGTGTAGGGACCACCTTCACCGACGGCCAAGGAGGCTTCTCAGGGTGCCTGGTTCA
>NW_006776652.1:2004817-2009559 GCF_000442215.2 Lipotes vexillifer
TCAGCAGAGTCTCCTCTGGATCCTGGCCCGCCTGGTCCTTCCATCTCCTCTCTTTTTGCCTAAGACTCCACCCACCCCTCCCATACCATCCTGCCCTCTACCACCCAGCAGGAAATGGCCAACTGTCTCTGGGCTACTCTGTCCTCCCCGTGTACCATCTATGGGATGCTGGCTGTCCCAGAGAATCCAGGCCCCAGAGGCTGGCGGGTCCTCAGTCAGAGTCCTGGGCTCTGTTCTCTGCTTTGTCTCCCTCCTTTGCCCTATTTTTTGTTCCATACTTGGCTCCAAGGCATAATCTGTACTTTGGGGCCTCTCCCTGCTTCCCCACCAAAAGGACCCAGGACTGGGGCTGCCTTGTGAAAAGGAATGAAGGACGGGAGGAAAGATGGAAGGAAGGAGCGAGGGACTTTCTGGAAGGAAGCTTGGGGATCAGGACTTCTGAGCAAGAGAAGATGCTGGGAAGATTTGGAGGCTCCGTGAAACCCCCGTGCTCCTTAGAAAGGGTGATAATAAGCAGAAACAGTCTTAAGTCTCATTCGAATCACATCTTGCTCTTTACAGAGGGACTGACAGTGAACTTGGCCCCAGTCCTCTAGCCCCTTGCTACTCAAAGCGGCAGCAGCGTCACATGAGAACTTGTTAGAAATGCAAATCTTGGGTTCCACCTCAGACATAATGTGAATCAGAATCTTTCTTTTAACAAGAACTTGCGGTGACTCGCATGCACCATAAAGTCTGAGAAGCACGGAGGCAGCGTCCTGCTCTCAGCGCCCCGGGGTCTCTGGACTGGGCGGGGGACTCCTCATCAGAACTGTGGTGGCAGCACTGGTGGGAGCCACCTGAGCTCTTGTCCCTGACACTATCCCATTTCAGGTCTCTCCCAGGCTCAGGAGCCTCCGTGGGATCACCCTACCCTGGGCAGCACCTGGCTGACCTTTAGGTGCTGAGGTGGCCCCAGCTCTCAAGTCAGATTGTTCAGACTGGTTGGGCTCCTGGGCGATCGCAGGAGGTGGGGAGGGGTTGGGGCGCCGGCCGGGACCGGGAGACATGAGGCCTGGTGTGCACCCCTCTTCCCTGCACCCCTGCTTGGAGCCGCAAAAAGCAGGCCCAGTCCATGAGTCTTGGTGGTGTCACTCACTTTTCTGAGCCTTTGAGTCTCTGGCCTTAGGCAAGGCAGCCCCTCCTGCTGGAGGGGGACCCGTGTAGCCACGTCTGGGTGCACTGTTTGCTGGGTGCTCCACGGAGTGTTGGATACACACCCACTGGTGCTTCCTTCCCCCCATCATGCTCCCCACTCCCGACTCTATTTGAGGAGGGGGAATGTTTATTCCCCAGGTGTTTATTTATTTATTATTATTGTGTTTTGGCCGCTCCATATGGTTTGTGGGATCTTAGTTCCCCAACCAGGGCTTGAACCCCCCCTGGACCCTTGGCAGTGCACAGAGTCCTAAGCACAGGAGCACCAGGGTAGTCCCTCCCCAGGTGTTTAGAAATCTCTGGGGAAGGAGGAGGTAAGAGAGCCTTGCTCTTCCTTGCAGTCTGAGGACCAGAGGAGGGTGTGTGAGAGGCGCAGGTTGTAGGTCGGGGTCTGCTCTGGGGTGAGGCGGGGGGGGGGGGGGGGAGGGGAGAAATAGTGCTTTTATACACACATAACCTTACTAATTGTATCCTTACTCCTCCTTTCAAAATATCCATTATACTCTTTCTCTTTTCAAAAGAAATTGGGGGGGGGGGGGTCTGGTCCCAGCAGGAGGGCTGCATTCACTTGCCTCCCTCAGCTTTCTTTCTTCACAGATGCCCATGTAAAATTGCCATCCCCGACCAGCTGCCAGGCTGCCCTCGTCTTCCTTGGCCATGCCATGGGTGTGCGGTGGGCTTTCGTGCCCCTGCCTGCCTGTGTCAAGGCCAAGGGAACAGTAAACGTGGCCCACTGGGGCCGAGCAGTTGTCAGCCGGGACCAGGGCTTACTCTCATTCTGTTGTGTCACATTTTACAGTGCCCGGCAGGCAGATGCCAATCTGGGGAGCTTGGCAATCACAGTGAGAAAACAACAGAGAGTGAGGTCAGTAAACTCCACTCCACCCCGACCTCACATCTGGTCCCATCCGTCTCTGGGATGCTTGGAAACTGACATAATCCCAGGGAGAGGAAGGGGGATCCCAAGGCCAAGTGAATTGGGTCACTACGCTGCGCCTTCAGTGGGTGTCACCTGTTTAGGGCCACTCAGCTGAGCCCCAGAGGCCAATGGGGAAGTTTGAGCAGAGGACCCTGGCTGCCTCTGGAAGCGGCACCCACCCTCCTCCCTGGCAGGTGGAGAGCTGGGCTCGGGGCAGTTGTGGTGCTTGGCTGCCAGGCCCGATCCGAATCATCATCGGTCTCAAAGTGTGTTGAAATGGGTCTTTGCACAACCTTGAGGAGGGCCCGGCAATTCCAGGTGACAGTGCCCAGGGCGACGAGGAGGTGGGAGGAAAGGGGACGAGGTGACAGCAGAGAAAAAGCCCAAAGAGGGGGTTAAGGGGCTTTCACAGCTGCTGACTCCCAAGGCGAGGCTTCTGGGGCTGGGGCTCAGCCTGCCTCCTTCCAGCCCTAACCCATGTGGCTGGACCTCAGAGGCCTTCCACCCGTGGAGTCTGGGGTTCTGGGATGCCAGGCCAATCCCTAGGCTATGCCACAGGGAGCCGAGACAAACTTCTCCCTGGAACTTTTCGCTGTGAGCAGTTAATCGTCCTGGCATCCGAGGCTGCAGTGCATGAGCAAGGGGCCTTTAGTGAAAGCAAACGGCAGCTGATTAATCTGCTAACTCCAGCCCCGCTCCTCTCTGTGGGGTCTGGCCACGCTCCATTCATCCTCGATGGCCTGCACCAGCAGGGTGGCCTCCAACCTATTAACGCTGGCGCTTCCAGCCCTAATGGGGGAGAGGGTGAGCCCCCGCGCCTCCTCTGCCCTACTGAACCAGCCGTCCTGTCCTGCGTGAGGGGCTGGCCCTGGAGGAACAGGCTTGGCTGGATGCCGTCCCTGGGTGACCTCCTCAGGAAGGGGGCAGACAGCTGCTCGGTGGGATTTGTGTGAAGGGATAATAATTAGGAGGTAAGTGGGAGCGAGGTCTAGACAATGGGGATGGTTTTTCAGTTACTTGCAGATTGTGGCTTTGAGAAAGCGGTCAGGCCATCAGATCATTCGTGCTGTGGGAGAAGGCAGAGAAGAATCGGGGCTAGGGGAAAGTCCCTCTCTCTACCCCAATTCACCCGCCCTGGCTCCTGGCTAATGCCAACGTAGCCCACGCTGACTGAGTTCCTGCTAGGTGCCAAGTGCTGTGCCCGTGAGAGGGTGGCTTACAGGCTGACGGGGACACGAGAGTAAAGAGGTAAATTACAGGTGAGATGAATGCTAAGAAGAGAATTTACAGAGGGCCTCGTCTGGGGCAGGGAGGGCTTCCTGGAGATGCACGAATCGGCTCTCCACCTGACAGTGGTGCTTGGAGGGGAAGGGGAGGTCCATATTTCTGGACCCCAGCTGCCAGGCCAGGACCTTCCAGGGCGTCCTCATCCCCAAGAAGCCCCAGGCCCTTATCACCTACTCCTTGAGATGCTTGACCCTCCCCTTGGGCTGCTTGGCAGCTGGGGGAGGGAGGATTGAGGACGAAGGAAAGGGAGTGAGAGTCAGGCCGGGGCGTGGAGGCAACTGACCTTGTCCTGGGCAGGACCCCCCTGCTGGGAAGCAGAAGCCGAGCTCCCTTTGCGGGAGAAACCCCCTTAGGATCTACAGCAATAAAAAAGGGGCCCCGAGCTGCAGCCTCTAATGACGGGGTTGGGGTATAATGAATATCTGTGTGCTCGTAAAACAGACTAATGACTGCCTTCATTTAATGGACCCCTTTTATCCTTACTGTTCCCAAACCAGAAGGGACCGTCCTGGGGGCTGAGGTCTGGAGCCTTGTGGCAGCCACAGCCCCCAGCTGTTTGGGTTGGGGGCCCACTGGTTACTGAGGCCCCTCGGAGGCTGCCTTTTCCTCCTCCATCCCTGATCTGGTTGAAACCGCCTGAGGAGTCTAGGGAGATGCCTGACAGTGACCAGCCTTAGGAAGTGGGCAGGGGATGGGGAGGGAGGAAGCATATACACCCTGATTCTTATGGTCTGTCGACACTTGTAACATGTGGCTGCAGAGAAAGGGCATCTAGCAGCGGCTGACTGTACCACGCCCCCTTCCTCTGCCCCACACCTATACCAATAGGAGCTCACAAATCATCCCAGTGTCAACTCCTTCACTTGAGAAGAGCTAGACCCCAGGAGGGAGGGGCTTGCCTGCTGATTCACCAGCAACACCTGTGTTTTGCTTGGGAGGTCTCCCTGCTTGGGACTAGCCAAGCCTGACCCTGTTTGGCTTCCTGGAGCTTGGTGAGATCACAGCCCTGGGTGTTGTGGCTGCAGGCTAGTGTGACCTGCCATGCAGGGAATATTTTTAAAGAGATACTTGTCCCTGTGTTCCAGGAGTAGCTCATTGAGAGACTCAAGTTCTTTGAGTCCCGCCCCGACCCCATTTGATTGTAGAAAGCTGTCAGGGGAACATGGGTTCACTTGGGATAAAATGGGTAGTGGAAGTAAACAATCCAATACACTTGTCATGGAGAAGCCCCTGGTGGTGGCCAGGGGACCTTGGGTGGCTGGTAGCATCTGAGGCAGGTGGGATGGGCAGAATCAGAGTCCCCACACCCTGGACGATGGAGGGACAGGCCAACTTTCTT
>NW_006776652.1:2009669-2021421 GCF_000442215.2 Lipotes vexillifer
TTCCCTAGAGTTCCGGAGCTGCCTAACTGTGGTCTTTCGGTCAGAGACTGGAGGGGAGCCACAGGCCATCATGACAAGGTCTGCCAGTGGCAAGAAACTCTGAGTCAGCCTGCAGCCTCAGTGTTCCCATCTGGGCGCTGGCCCAGCCCTGCCTCCAGGCCATCTGCACATAATTGGGGTCAGAGGAGGGCAGAGGATCCCAGGAATGTAGGTTCCTGGGCCCCTGACCAACCTCCCATTTTCGGTGCCCTCCCCTTGGAGACAGTGGCCCCCTGACAATGCAGGGCAGAAAAAGCATCCCCCACCCCATACCTGGCCTCTCAGCAGGGGGCACCGTGGTAGGAAAGGCACCTTTAGAAAGGCTCAGAGAGCAAACAAGTGAGGTGAGTCACTGGGAGGTGGTGTCGCGGTTATTAGGCAGTAACAACCACCGTCCAATACGCGTGTCAGCCGCTCTCCTGTCTTGAGGCCTATCAGGTACTTTCGTGCCATGGTATCATTTAACCCTCCTCCCCAAGGAGGCAAAAAGGACAAGGCTTATCATCCCCAATTTGCAGTTGGTGAACACAAGCTCCCAAGAGGTTAAGTGACTTGCCCGAGGTTATAGTCCCGATGGGCTGCAGATCTGGGAATGGAATCCAGGTGTCCTGGTCCATGATCTAAGCCTCCTGGCTCACAGTCCAAGGTTACTTTGCCTGTACCTCATAACAAAGGGGGCTGTGTTCAGGAAATCAGTTCTAGAGTGAAGAGATGATTTCTTTCCCCTTTGCCAGAATTTCTTGGGTGACCCTGAATATGCTCAGATTGGGCTGAAGGTCCAGTCTAGATCTTCCTAAATCTCTCCTGGGTCACGCCCAGGCCTGGGGGCAGGAAACTTTTTGGGCAGGAGCGGGTCACTTTTGCCGGTGTCCTCCTGACTTAGGGGACCCTGAGCGCCACTGTGAGGCCACTGAGAGGGGCGTGGGCTGTGATGAGTCAACAGTTCACTAGCTTTAGGTTCTGCAGAGGCATCGGAAACCTGATGTGGAGGTGCGATCTGGAGGAGTGAGGGGTGGCCAGGTGAACTGGGGAGGGCCTGGAGCCCTGTGGCTGGAGGATTTACCAGTGCGATGCTGAGAGCTCTCCTCAGGCCCTTGGCTTGACTAATAAGAGTTGAGGTTCCCTGTGAGCTTGGCTCTGTAGTTTCTGTCTCAATGCCCTCCTCTGCTTCTCCTGATCTTTCCAGTCTAGTTTCCACTTGCTTTCCACTATGAAGCCTTCCTCAAGTGCTCTCTCTTAGTGTTTCCCCTCTGTAGTACAGAACCATCCCCCACCCCCGCCCCAGGCTAGACCCACAGCTGTTTGCTCTTCTGCATCTCCTCTGGCCCTGAGCTCTTCCAGAGCATCTTGTTTTGGCCCCCTGCTGCTCTGTCTCTGGCTCCCGTGGCAGAGGTGCATACCCAGGCCTGGAGGGGAGGGACTGACACACACCCAGTGCAGGCCTGGTCCAGGCATTTGACATTCATCAGTGCACTTGATCATCCCAATGACCCTTCAAAGGAAGGAAATGGAGGCTGGGGGAGAGCAGCCACTTGTTCAGGTCATTAGGTGGCAGAAGTGGGATTAAACCCAGATATTGCTGATTTCAGACATGATTCTTTTCACCCAGTTCAATGCTGCCTCTCAAATGCTTGCTTAGAAGAATGTGGGAGAAAGTGACAAAATGGATTATATGTCTATGGGACTGAGTCAAGGTGCTGTCCCCTGGCTTGAAAAATGAACCCAACCTGTGGCAGAAGAAGCATTTATATTTCATTAGATTCAGTTCGCTTGTTTGCTTCCTTCTTTTTTCCCAGGAAACATTTTTGCTGCAGTCATCTGTGAAAGGGCCTCAGGGCCATCCCTGTTAGATGTGCCTCTCACCCCCTGCCAATGGAAGGAGCTGCGCCATATCTCTGTGAATCCAGGAGCCCAGGTGTGAAAACCACCGTGGGGGTTGGAGAGAGGCCTGGTCACAAGGGCTGGTCCATTTGGGGACAGGTTGGGCTCTTCAGGTCTGGAAAACCACCAGATGCCGTATCTCTGGCCCCTGACCGTAGGGTCTGTGATTCTGTTCTCTGGCCTTTATGGAGCAGGGTGGGGGAGAGTGTCTCCCAGACACTCTCCCAGATTAGGAGTAGTTGGTCAGCTCTCGACCACAGGATTTCCCTTGCTTTCCTCCCCTTCTCTCTTATTGCAGCCTCTTCCTCCTCTGTTCTCCTTTCTCTCCAGTCTCTTCCTCTTCTGCCCTCTTCTCCTCTTTCTCCTCCTCTCTTTCCTACGTGGACCCCAACCTTCTATCAGGAAACCAATTTCTTCATATTGGCTCCCCTAGTCTACCTCCTCCCTATCTATCCAATACAACATTCTGTGATGATGGAAATGTTCTAGATCTGTGCTGTCTTATATAGTAGCTGCTAGCCACATGTGGCTATTGAACGCTTCAAATGTGGCTCGTGCTGCTGAGGAACTGAATTTTTAAACATTAAAAATTTTTTTGATTAATTTTAATTTTAATTGGCACATGTGGCTGGTAGCTACTGAGCTGGACATCAGAGCTCTAAATGATACGTAGTGCTGGACCCCCCTGGAGGTGCCCCTCCCTGTCCAGGCCCTGCCTCTCCCCCAAACCTCTGTGGGACCCAGCTTCCCTCCGGTGCTCAGCTTCCTGATCTGCGACCTGTGAGAGGCCACGGAGCTCTGGGCTTGGAGCTGGATGACCCTGGGCATTGGATCTGGGAGCCTCAGTATACTCTTCTGTCAAATAATGAAAATAATTGCTTGAGGAAGTTGCCCTAGCCTCAAGGTTTCCTTCCAACTTTTAGTTCAGTGCTTCTCTGGGCCGGAGCCTGCTATGATCAGATCTGGGCAAGTCAGTGTGAACAGCAGGGCAGGCGGTGTGTGTGTGTGTGTGTGTGTGTGTGTGTGTGTGTGTGTGTGTATGTACGTGAGTCACCTATGCATGTATGTGTGCATGCATGCACAAAGGTGTGTGTATGTGGCGGAGGGTTGAGGTGCAGCAGTGAGACCCTGGGGATCCTACCTAACTGAACAGCCTGAGACTAGGAAAGAGGTTGAAAGCTGCCTAGATGGGGAAGGTTGTGGTCTAACTCTACTTCTGCTGGGCGTTTGCCCAATCCTCGGCCCAGAGTGTTCCAATGATGCCCCAGACTTCCTCTTTTGCCACAAAAGTATCAAAGAAAGCCTTTCCACAGAGGCCCCAGGGGTTTTCTCAGGGAATGTGTGAGTTTGTGAGCAGGAGACCCAGGCTGTGTGCAGTCTCCCACAGAGCCTGGCATTGGAGGGATGTGTGTCCCAGCCTGGGGGGGGGAGGGGAGGGGTTTCACCTGGACCCAGGGCCTGGCTTATGCAATGCTTAAACTCTTAGTCAATTCCAACAACTTGGACGGACGCACACACACACACACACACACACATACACACACACACGCGCGTGCGCGCGCACACACACACACACATGTGCACACACTGCATAGGGAGGTGTGGAAGGGAAATAAATTAGCCTTTGCTGCTTTGCCCTCCCTCCAAGCCTCTGCCACCGCAGATCCCCCCCACATCTGGAGATAAGGGGGGATCCCCCGAGAGAGGGTGTTCTTAGGCTTCTTGGGTGAGATGGAGGCTCCAAGCCTATGAGATGGGAGGGACCACTGAGAGGAGCCCTCTGGGGGCAGGGAGAGAAGCCCACCAGCCAGTAAGTGATGGGACATGGTCAGAGTGTGGACAGAATGGGATGCCTTCTCTTCTGCCCCAGAAGGTGTGCCCAGGCCTCAGGGATCCTGGGTCACAGAACCCCCCTGGCAGAGAGTTGCATCAGGGTGCAACTGCATGCTATATGCCTTGGGGGAGAGGGCACTGAGGGCTTGAGATCCTAATTTTCCAGCCTTCGGGTGCTTAGGGTCAAACCCTCAGCCTCCACCAGTGCCCCACCCCCTCTCCAACTGCACACAGATGGAGGGGGTGGCTGGGGGTGAGTGAAGAAATGGTGTGTGTGTGTGGATCAGAGGTAACCGGGCTTTTATCAGCCCCGAGTCAGGGAGGTGGTTGGGAACAGCATCAGGTAGTCCTGGAGTTCCCCACAAGCCCTGCTCCCCACAAGGGCTTCCCAGGAAAAGAGCCCTTCCTGACTGGGAAGCCGCAAGGCTTTGACTGCAGACCAGGCCTCTCTCCGCTGTCACTGTACACGCAGGAGCATTCACAGCAAGTGAGCGACTTAGCAGCAGACCTGCCTGGAGGCAGGGAGCTGGACCAGATGACCAGTTGGGTCCCTTCGAACTCTGGAATTCCACACAGGGGACTCACCACACCCATGCCTCTTGGCTGTGTGGACCCACACTGGTCAACAGAGTCTGGGGCGGGGGGAGCTGCTGTTGGGACTAGGGAAATGACATTCTGAGGTGTGGGTACAGAAATAAGTGTCCCACAGAGCTCTGCTGGAGTTTCTGAATTTGCTCCAGTGCTTTCACTTCCCTGGAAGGAGAATGGGGATAGTTGAAAAGGTCTGAAAATTGCTTCCCGGTTATGCATGGTTTTGGCAGGAAAGCTGAGGGCTGTTTTCTTCCTTTATCATAGCTGGCAGCCCGGACTCACCACAATGCAGTGAAGGGGAGCCTGAGGTCTGGCTGGTGGGTACCTCCCTCACACGTCTCTTGGGCCTCTGTGTAGCTCTTCTTGCTTTAGATCTGTGTGCAAGAGGTCCCCTCTCTGTCATGTCAGCCCTAGGAGCACAGCTGCCTTCCCAGGCTCATGACCTCCACTGACCCTGCTTGAACTGAAAGCCACGCCTGCCCCAGCCCCTGCCTCTCCCTACCTCCTCCCTCCCCGGACAGGGGAGTCACCATCCAGGGCCTGGCCCCCAGACACAGCATATGGATCAACTCTCTGAGATGGTCCCCATTTGCCTGTCTGGACATTGCCTTTCCCTCGCTCTCTTTGAGCAGATTCCCCGTGTAGGTGGGTAGCTGCCGACAGCCGTGGAAGCACAGATGAGCCGTGGATGATGAGATCTGAAGGGAGTTCAGAGACCCCCTTAGCGAGGTCTACCCTCTACCTTTTACCGAGGAACCAATTCAGGGCCCCGGCATCCACAGGACCACTTATAGGCAGCGTGGCTCTGGAACCTGGTTCTCCTGATTCCCAGCGTGAGATACCTTATACCAAATTAAGTCCTTCATTTTCCCAGGGGCTTGGATGTGCATGCAGCTGGGATTTGGAAAAATTGACCCGGGCAGAATTTTCTCTTCTTCCAAGATCTAAGTGGATCATTCTGGGTACCTGGCTGGTGTTTAATAAATGCCTGTTGATTGACCTGTGTCTCCGGGTGAATCCTCTCTCCCCTTCTAGAGGAAGGAGGGGGCAGACCCTGTAGGAGCTTGGTTTATCCCTTCCCTGCTCTCCTCTAGATTTCCACTCCTGTCCGGCAGTTAGAAAAGAGGATGCCAGAGGACCCACACTCCCCCATCGCTAGGGGCACGCTTTGCTGTCTCTTAGCTTCCTGCAGAGCCAGGACCCGAGGCAAGGAGTCAGTCTAACTAGGGCAGCCACCCTGACTGTTAGAGAAATAAACAAGGTATAGGTATTGTACTGAGGGGAGAGGAGTTACCTCAAAAGTATCTCAGAAAAGAAGAAAGCCAAATTTTTATATGAGGTGCATGGATGGGGGGAGAGGGAGAAAGAAAAAAAGCCTGGGTAATTAAGTTAATAGGTTTCTTAAAGAATGCCCTTGTGAGTGATGTTCAACACATTCAAGTGTTGACAAGAAGGTATTTAACTTGACACCCACGCAGCGGGCAGAAGCATGCTCTCGGCTCCGACACACCTTTGTCTGAAACTTGTAGTAAAACTCAGTGCTGGGTTGTGAAACCTGTCCTAGGGAATCCGTGTTGCAGGGGGTCCAAGGTCAAGCCTCCTGCTTCTGGACAGGGTTGGGGTGGGTGAGGGTTGCTACCCTAAACCTAAGTCCCTAGATTAGGAGAGCAAAGGCTGGGGTCCTCAACTCAGAAGCCCATGGAAGCTGTTATTCTGGGGGTCTCAGAGGGCCCACAAGACTATTTTTTGACTCTTGCAAGTGGTTGGAATGAAACTCTGTCCCTTCCCTCCAAGATCCAGTTGCCTTGTGGACCTTGGGTCTGATACCCAGGAACATCTGTGTGGTCCTGGGGCTTCCCTGGCACGATGAACTAGTGGGATAATCTGGGTGAATTGGTGAATATGGATTTTCCCTTTCTCTTAAACCTGTAGTAGGGAGAGAGGCCCCAAATCACTGGGCTAGTGGAAAGAAGCCTTGCCTTGGAGGAGGAGGAGGGGGAAGGGGTGTGTGTGTGTGTGTGTGTGTCTGTGTGCACGCGTGTGCATGTGTGCGTGCACGCGTGTGTGTGTGTGTGTGTGTGTACTTAAAGAAAACTTTGGGTTGCTCTCGTTTGAAAGCACAGGGGCATAAATTACCGTTCCTAAAACAAAGGAGCTTCTCCTTTTGCCAAGCAGCCCGCCTCAAAGGCCCTGGACAAGGATGGGGTTCCTTGCCTGCTGCGGGCTTATCAGCCTGCCTTTCTGCCCAGCTGTCATCCAACCCTCTTGTCATCAGCCATCTCTCATCCACCTTCTCTTTCTGTTACATTAAGCTCAGACTTATCGGGTGATCAGAGTTTTCAGGCTGGGACCTGAATTTCAGGGTCTCCGCCATTGTTACGGTGGCCAGATTTGTAAAGTGGAAAAATGGTGACATGAATGTCTTTGTGAAAGAAATTTTCTTTCTTAGATACTGAGCAAAACACTTTGAAAATAAAGTAACCTAACTCCACAGTTGTCTGGTCATCTTGAGGACGTGTAAATGAACAAATGTGAAAAACCTGCATCAACATCCACGGTTAATGGGTCTCCAGCCTGGCAGAAAGGCTAGCACCGCCCCTCACCTAAAGTCGCATACAAAGGCTGTGTGTGTCTGTGGATGTGGTGGGAAGAGTGCGGCAAATTGGTATTTCCCCTCATTTAAAAATGGCGGTCAAAGAAGGCAATCCCTTCTTGCAACAAGAAAGCCCGGGTTAGCGCTTTGCTCTTGTTCTTGGCACCAGCCCTTGTTCTGGGGGCTCATTTCTGCTTAGAGAAGCCGGTTCCCATCCAGGCAATCCCACTGTTCAGGAGATGTAGGATTCTGGGGTTTGCACACACTCCTAAGACATTTCTGTTTCTAGGAAAAGGGAACAATTTATCATCTTTCTCCCTAACTCCTAATGCATTAGGACACAGTATTAAAGAAAAGGCTCTGGGGTGAATAGGAGATACCTGTTAACTTTACAGTCAAATTTCCCATTCCTCCAATACTCTCCCGTCCCCATTCTCCATCATGGAGACATATCATGGCGATGTCTCTCCTTTTCCTGATTGCCCAATTTGAGTTTCCTAAGAGCAAACTGAGAGGGTTAATCAGATTCCCCGCTTTCCTGTTTGACGCAGGCAGGTGGCTAGGGAGTAGCCCAGTTCAGCACACTCTTATTGAGTGCCTACCATGTACAGAGCCAGGGCTGGGGGCTATGGGACTGTAGTTCCTGCCCTTAAAAATGTTTTCAGCTCACGGGAGGCGCAGAGCTGCCTATTCAGGCAGTATTACAGTCCCAGAGAATGCACATGCCCTGCTCAGGGGCCAGGAGGGAACTGAGAGCGTCCCAGAAGCAGACAGGTTTCCAGAGAAGTCACTTCCTCGCGAGATTCCCCATTTCCTCCCACCTCCCAGCATTGAAACGGAGGGGCACCACGTGGATCTTGACAATGAGTCAAGGGCAGACTTTTAGCTGGGACATCTTTTCACGTCAAACCTTTTTTTGAAAATAGTTTTTCCTTCCTTCAGAGACATCTGCCCAGAGCGAAGCAGACTCCTTAGTTGTGACCAAATACTGAAATCAGATCAGTGATATTGTAGTGTGTTTCATAAGGACAGACGTTGCCGGGAGAACTAGAGAGCTGGGCAGCTCCTGTAGCTGCCCAGAGCCTGAGGTTGAACCCCGAGGCAGAGCCCTCGAGAGTGGCCACCTTGCCGAAGTCCTTTCCAGGCCATCACTCCTTGTGGAGGAGGGTGGAGGGTGGAAGCCAGGGCCCTGGGCTACTGGCTTTGGTGTGCTGGTGGGTGGGTGGGTGGGAGGGCTGAATACTGGCTTTTGGACCAGACTTCCCCACCCCTGTGTGGGAGGCGTGAGGGGCTAGAGCTGGGAGGCAGGAAGTGAGCGCAGATGGGCTGCCCAGACAGCTGTGTGGGGGACAGAGCACATCTGTCCGGGTGAGTCTAGTGGGGCCCCTCCCCACAACCTCCATGCCAAGTCTACCCGTTCATCAATAGGGTGTGGGCTCAGTTTGGGTCCCAAATGGGGAAAATGGTGGGAAAGGAAAGTCTGAAGGCAGAGGCAGGAGCTGGGGGTTGCTGAGGGGGTATGTTCCCATGAGAAAAAGAATGTCTGAACTCTGGGGGAGAGGAAGGGATGAAGGGCAAAGAGAAACTTAAAAGCAAATGGATCAGATTGCATCTGCCCAGGGTGGGCTTGTGGCTTCCAGGTGGCTCCTGAGTGCCCAGGGTCCGGCGTCTCCTCTGAGGAGCTGCCCAACTCCTCGGCTCTTCTGTGCTCCCCAAATGTCTTACATTGCAGCAATTAAAGTCCCCGAGGTAACTGCTCCTTCTTCTGTCTCACCTACTAGCCCGTGGGTGTACTAAGATCAGAGACCCTATCTTTTTCATCACTGAATCCTCACAGAGTAAACACTGTAGGAGTTTGCTAAATGAGTGAGCGATTGCATGGCCTAAATCGACACAAGGTTTCCCATTTAACGCTTTAATTTTCTCTAATTGGCTGTAAATATTGCTGGGGAAGCTTTTCAGAGATCTTTGGGAGATAGAAACTGGATCAGATTCTCATCAGGAATTTGCCTGCAGGCCTGAGGTTAGTTTACCTCTTTAAGCTCTTTTCTAGGGAGCTGAGCACAGGGGAAAGGCTCATTGTTCTAGAAACACACAGACTTGGCATCACGGCCACTTGCATGTCCTCCTTGGGGCAGCTGCTTCCCCCTCTGTGCAAAGCTATTACCTGCCTGCTACAGAGCCAGGGAGGCGGGAATTATGGATCATGTGGACCTCCACGAGTAAGGGAGGCTTATAGCTTCCCTGCATCCGTCCTCCATCACCTCTCTCTGCCAGGTTTTCACGGCATAACAAAAGGAGATGCGAGGGACTTCCCCGGTGGTCCAGTGGGTAAGACTCCACGCTCCCAATGCAGGGGACCCGGGTTTGATCCCTGGTCGGGGAACTCGATACCGCACACATGCTGCAACTAAGAGTTCGCGTGCCGCAAGTACGAAGTCTGCATGCCGCAACTAAAAGATCCCGCGTGCCGCAACTAAGATCTGGCACAGCCAACAAATAAATAATAAATATTCAAAAAATAAATAAATGAGCTTTAAAAAAAAAAAAGGAGATGGGAGTTGGAGCTCCAGCTCTACTGTGTGGCCCCAGGTGAGTCATTTCTCCTCTCTGGGCCTCTGTGTTCTCATCTGAACAATGAAGGCTGGACTAGGGAATCTCTGAGATCTGTACCAGTTCCTAATGTCACATTATCTAGTAGAATAATGAGCAGGGAATGTGGCCCTTGATATTATCACTGTCCCCCAGAGCCTGGGCCGGGGACTTTCCCTTAACTTAGGCTTGGGGGGGTGGAGAAAGGGCCCACAAAGCTACTGCTCCACTCGTGGACGCCTGTGTTCACCCACTTGCTGCAAAGGTGACTCTTCCTGGATGAGTTAGTCAAGTCCTGCTTGAAGTCAGAAAGTCTGCGTGAATGACTCTTAAATGTTTCCCAAGCTTCTACTCCTGTTTTCTATTACCTTGTGGGTGTAACAGAAGTGCCAATAGGGACAAAGTAAGGATTAAAGTCCCAAGGGCTTGGGCCCCAAATGGGACACATGTACTCTTCTCTAAACGTTATTTTTGTCATCATGCTCATCACCATCACCGTCACCCATTATTAATACTGTTAAGCATTTATTGTTCTTCATTCAGCCAAGAGCAGTGGGTGAGTAAATCACCAAGAAACTCCGGCCACAGGAAGCCTGCACCGTTTCGGGCATTTCTCAGGTCAAGGCTGGTTTCTTCAGCCCTTATGCAGGGAGTAAATCTGATCCTCATCAGGAAATGGGGCCCGTGGCTTTGAGTTTCTTTACATGAAAGTGCTCTCCTTTCCGGAGGAAAGGTGTTATAATTCCAGGCCACTTTTGCCACTGTGTATCTGTTTCTTATTCACATTTGTAGCTCCTACAATGCCTTGAACAGGGCATGACCAAAGGTGCTTGCTAAATGCTATTGAAAATAGTGAATTATAATGATGTCTTATAACAAATTAAGCAGGAGAAGTGGGCCTGGGAGTGCTCTGAAGTGCTTCTGAGCTGCCATGAGCTGAGAAACAGTTTAACTCCTCGTCTGGGGCATCTTCCCTGCTAATGCTTAGAGCCTGGAGCCCTCGGGTTGCAAGGCTAGCAAGGGATTGGCTAGCAAGAGATTGTTTGGGAGGCAGGGTGGCCAAGACTCAGATAGGAGGTGAACAGCTGGCGCCTCCTTCTGGCCCTGCTGGGCTGGAGCGGGCCTGGGGAGGGCTGGTGCGGGAACCTCAGCCCCTTGGCTCCCAGAATGTCACCTGCTTCCCACCACCCCAGCCCCTTCAACCGGAGAAAGCCCAGCTCAGGAGAGCCAGTGGAGAGCAAGGGAGGCTGTTATGTAACTGATTTAACTCCTTGCCAAACTGGTGACTAATTCAGACCGTCTCGGCCAGATTGGCTCGGCAGCTTTGGTGTCAGCTGCAGGAGGCCCGGCTGGTTCGTGGCTGGTTCTCACACCCTCTGCTGGAAGGATCTCTCAGCTTCCTTGCTGGCCTGGGCCACCACCAACCTCAACCACGGCTCCATCAGCACTCCTGCCTACCGGAGACCTTCTCCGTAGGCGTCCAATCCCCCAACTTTGTGTCCCTTCCTGCCCTCCAAAAAGAGGCCAGGAAGACAGTTCATTTATTTATGTCTGCCACCGAGACAGTTCATCTAGGCCTGGGGCTCACTGAGGCCCTTCATTTTGCACCTGGTGAGGGCAAAGGGCGCTGTGGCCTGCTGCCCTTGGCTGGCTGGCCGGCCGGAGGGTTTTGGCTGCTAAAGTTGGCACTGTTAGGTCCAGAACTCGGGGCCCCTCTCCACCACTGCTCAAGGGGGAAGGGCTCCAGGGAACATCTGCCCTCACCCAGTCCCCTGGCCTCGGACCTCGGGCCCTGCAGGTCACAGGCTGCGTGGGTGATGCCAGGAGATGCCTGGGCTCACTGCTTCGGTTCTCACTTTTCTTTTTTAAGAGAGGGTGCTTGGTAAGCCCAGCCCGTCCCTCCTGCAGAAGGCCATCCTGAGGGGGAACGTGGAGGGAGGACATTTGTGCTTATTTGGACACAGTTCAGGGAAAAACACAAAGAGGTGTCCTGACAAGGCCTACGGTATTCATAGACATGAGTGCTGGGGATTAGTTTATTTAATCCTTAACCACGCAGCCCTCTGTGCTTGGGCTTATTCCCATTTTACAGGTGGGGAAACTGAGGCTGAAAGAAGTTGGGTGGTTTGCCAAAGCTGGTAAGTGGCTGAGCTGGGCTTTGAACTCACTCCCCAGTGGCTTTGGGGCCTAAGCTGGCTCTGATACACTGCCTTCCCATGGCAT
>NW_006776652.1:2021505-2040506 GCF_000442215.2 Lipotes vexillifer
GCATTCCTGGGATGGGTTCCCGAGGCCTTTGAAAGACTTGTACATCTCAGCAGCCTCATGGCAACTGCCCAGCTAGACCCAGAAAATAATACTACCTTGTATTGCTGCTTCCTTCCGCCAAGCCCCACACAGACATGATCTCATTCACTTTCCCACAGTCCCATGTGGGCTAAGGAGGGGGTGGGGACTCCGTTTCCCAGGGAGGAAAGGGAGGCACAGAGAGGCACGCTGGCCTGTTCTAGGTCACAAAGCTGGCTGGCGGCAGAGCTGGGACTGGAAATCAGGCATCCCGGCCCTTGAGGGCGGTCATTTAGCTTGATGAGTATGGGCTAGAATCACCCCCAAGATACAGCAAATTGGGGTGCTTTTCTTGAGGGCTGACTCAGTGGCTGAAACAGCTCCAAGATAGCTGGGCTTGTGTTAAAAAAAGGAAATCTGAGATGCATATAAAGGCAATCTGTATGCCAAGAAAGAGGCACTGGGACTAGTGGTCACCACACGAGCTCCCCTCCTGGCCAGTCCCGGCACCGTCTCTCTGCTTCCCTTCCCCAGATGCCCTGGGGCTCAGATGCAGCCCTGGTGTGATGGAAGGAACAGTGGCTTTGAGGTCATGGAACCTGGAGAGGATATTCACTAGGGACCCATAAATCGGTCATTTCCCGTCTCAGCTTTTCCACTTTTCACTCAAAAAGTGAGGATACTAACTACATGAAATAGACACTGTGTGAAAAATTTCATCAACTATAAAGCCTGCAGAGAGAGAGAAATTACTGGTGTTCCCTTCAGCCCGATCTCATCTCTACTAAAGACCTTTTTAAAAATGGCTTTGAAGCGGCGGGTCACACAGCAATTGTCCTGGTCAAACGTCTGTCTTCCCTACTGTGGCTTTTCCACTTGGATCTCTGGTACCCAATGTCTGGTCCCGAATCAAATGTTCCCTGGGTGGCCCCATGGGCTCCAGGGCAGGGCTGGCAAACTTTTTGCAAAGGCCCACCTGGTAAATATTTGAGGTTTCGTGGGCCACAGGCGATTTAGGTCACATGTTCTTTGTTTCTTTCTTTCTTTTCTTACAACTCTTTAAAAATGTAAGAAACATTCTTAGTTCACAGGTCTTACAAAAACAGGCCGATTTGGCCCACGGGCTGTAGTTGGCTATGCCTGGCCTAGTGTAAAATTGGGGGCGGGGGGAGTTTGGAAGTAGAAAAGGCCTAGACCCCCAGTTTTGCTGCTTGCCTGCCTGAGGGCCTTCGGATCACTCTTCAACCTCCCCGGGACTTAGTGAATTGTCTGCCTCATGGCTGTAATAGTCCCTGCTTACTTCAGAGGGCTGCGGTGAGGGTTCTCAACAGAAAGCGTCTACCCCGCAGCAGGTGCCTGAGAGATGCGGGGTGGTATCATTACTGCTCAGTGAGTGAGGGAGGCCCACCCTGTCCTTGGTGTGGTGGGGAGGACAGCACCCTCCCAGAGTCTGGGATATTCTACAAGGTGACCAACCAAGGCCCTGCTTGGAAGGCAGAGGCCCAGGGTTTCACGAGGAGAGGAAGACCTGGGGTTATGTCGAGGGGCTGGTTGTAGGGTTGGGACCTTTGTCCCACCACCAGCTTTGTCTTGGGTGGGAGGTGGCGTCTGGGAGTCTGTGGGGCTACAAGAGGCTCCACACAGACCTGGGGCCCAGGGGGACCCAGGGCTTTGCCGAGAGGACACCGGCGACTCCCTGGTCCTCTTGAGTCCTGGCTTGCTGTCAAGTGAAAAACTAGAGAAGGAAGCAGTTGTGAAAAAAGTGTGGGTCAGAGCAAGCTCTTTTCATTAATAATAAGAGCCACCATGTACTGAGCACTTTTGTGTCCCCGGTACTGGGGGCTGTATGCCCATCCCCCCATCCCCCCAGTGAGCCCGGGGCAATGCTGGGGCGGGAAGGGCGGGGGAAGGCTCACAGCTGTAGGGGCTGGAGCCGGGCGCCTAGCTCTGCCCGTGGGTTCAGGTTTGGGTGGATACTCAGGTCAGGGGAGTGTGAGATCTTGATTCTTTTTCTTTCTTTTTTTAAAAATTATTTGGTAGTTATCTTTTAAGTACAAAGACTTTCCCAATCATGTCACTTAGAGATCATTTTATCCACTGCTCTGTTTGCCGCCAGTCTCTTGTCTCTCTCCTCAGCAATGGTAAGGTGGATACCCTTTCCACGAGGAAGAGAGATCCATGGTTTGTTGCCTTTGCCAATAACGAAAATGTTGGAGAGCCGGGTGGCAAAGCTATTGCCGTTGGCGTCTGTCACATGAACTGCATCAAAAGAACCAGGATGTCTCTCCCGGTTAGTGATCACACCAATTCTTCCCACGTTAGCACCTCCAGTCACCGTGCACAGGTTACCAGTGTCAAATTTGATGAAATCAGTAATCTTGCCAGTCTCCAAATCAGTTTGAATGGTGTCATTCACCTTGATGAGGGGATCATGGTAGCGGATGGTGCGAGCATCATGGGTCACCACATGAGGGATTCCTTTTGTCCCCACAAAGATCTTTCTCACTTTGCACAACTTATACTTGGCCTCCTCAGGTGTAATACGATGAACAGCAAAGCGAGCCTTGGTGTCACAGATCAGATGAAAATTCTCTCCAGTCTTGTCAATGCTGATGACATCCATAAAAACAGCAGGGTAGGTTATATCAGTGAGGACCTTGCCATCAATCTTAATGGAACGCTGCATGCAGATCTTCTTTACTTCATCTCCTGTTAGGGCATACTTAAGTCTGTTCCTTGAGACATTCCCTCAGCTTGTGGAGACCAGTAGATGGATGAGGAGAAAACACACCAGTCAGTTTATTCAGCGTCCAATGCTTTGGAGCTGCTATGTGCTTCAGGTGTTTCTTGGGACCGCGAGCCATGGCTGCGCTAGGCACGAAAAGAGAGCGATTCTTGTTTTTGAGAAATACAGTGAAAAGGACTAGTTCCTCGGCTGCTGGAAAAACCCCATCATCACCCAGCCGTGGAAACTGGAGCACTCTCTTCTGTGTACTTGTACCATCCCGTGGCTGGTTCTGGAGGGTCACCTGCGACCAGCCTCCCGGGCTGGAACTCAGCAGTGTGACTCGGTGCACAGGGGGCCGTGTCTTCCTATCGCCAACACCCTGCTTATTTCTGTGCCCCTTTCCACGTATAATTCACTGTTCCTGCATCTAGAAAGCCATCCCGTTACTTCTTTACCTGGTAAACTTCTACTCAATCCTTTAAAACGTAGCTCAAATGTCACCTCCTCCAGGAAGCCTTCCAAGACTACCCAGGCACAGTTAGTATCTCCCTCTTCTGCCTTCAGGCACTTTGATTGTTATACTATTTGGGGGTGGGGGACAAACATTAATCGAGCACTTAGTACATCCTACGCCTTACGCTAGGCACTTTACTGAATTATGCCATTTAACATTCAAAAACCCATGAAAGGGTCTTATCCCCATTTTACAGATAAGGAAACCAAAGCTCAGAGCAGCTAAATAACCTGCCCAAGGTGAGGCTGGGATCTGAATCCAGGCAGTATGACCTCAGTGCCCTCCCTCCTAACCACTAAATGATATTGCCTCTCTGACACTAGTTATAATTACCCCAAACTGTGATAATAAGTTTATGGGTCTGTAAATGGCCCGTGAGCTGAGGCCACGACTTACGTATCTTTGCTGCCGCAGAATGTAGCACAGTGCAGTGCACACAGTAGGCACTTAGTGGTTGCTCATGGAAAGAATGTTGAATACAGAGCCTGTGGGGGTTGGGCCCACTAAAGGAAGGTGGGGTGCTGGGAGCCGGGAAAGGAAGACAAGTGGGGGACACAGCTGAGTGGGTGGGGCTTGCTTGACCCTGGCGGGGAGGAGGTTCCTGCTGCCAGCTGCCATGCCATCTTGGAATCACGAGCCTGGCAAGAACAACAGAATGATGTCCTGACACTGCTTAGTAAGCACCTTCAACATGCTAGGAAGCGCTTCGCACAAGGGCATTCTAAGTCCAGGATAACGGACAGCTAGTTCAAATCCCTAGAGACAGCTCACGAAGGCAGTGCCTTTGCAGGATGCACTTTGGCAAAGGATCATCCTGAGGCTGGGTCTGGACTCCGTGCCCTGTACATTCTGAACCTTGCCGGCCCTCTGAGAAGCCAAGCTGTTGAGGGAAGTTGCATGAATTCCCGTGTTGGGGAGCCCTCTTTTGTACCATGCAGCTCTGTTTACAGCGGACTGGCTGCCCGGAGGAGCAGAGCTCTCGGGTGAGCAAGGAGATGGGCATCAGGACACTTTCATCTCTTCCCGGCTCTCTCCACCCACAGGAGGTGGGACCCAGCCGGGGCCCAAAGCCTGGAGCCTCCCAGCAAGCCAGGTGGGCCTGTGAGGTCATGCTTCCTGCCACACTTGCAGGTGGCCCTTTCCTGGGGCGCCAGCAGGTGTCAGGGGCAGGGGTGGTGTACAGGGGACCCCTTTAGCATCCCCAGTCCCCTCTGGGGGCTGGAGGTGCCCCTTGAAGCCACTGGAAAGCTCTTTTCTTGCCCGGAAGAGGTCCAAAGCATGCGTGGCTGCTGACACGGGGGAGGGGGGATGGGGGGATGGGGGGAGAGCGAGAAGACCCCCCTGCAAGCCGCGTTCATACAAAATGCATTTCCCAACGTATCCCTCTGGCCCGTCGGAGCCCCTTCTGCTCACTGCTCTGTTTATACATGATAGACAACTAATTAACATCCAAACCTCCTGAAAGGTCTTTTCAGAGGTAATGTTCTGACAGGTTATGTCAGCAAGGAGCACTGATTTGTCTAAGCATGGATCACATTGTTTCAGATTGAATGAGGTGAATATTAAACTGCTTTAAATGTACTCTTCATAAAGTACTAATTACACACTCCCAAGGGAGAACAGCCAAGGAATACTAAACAGTAGAGAAGTCAACAGAAGGTTCTTTTTATAGTATGTTGCTGGGCTCTGTGTTTTTCTGTCTCCTTCTTTCTCGCTCTCTCTCTTTTTTTTACAGTAAAATCACAGCACGCTAAAGAATACACATTTATAGCACAATGCTTCTCATCTAATTATACGGCAGTCATTAGTTTTAAGCTGGATGCATTATATTTTCTTTGATATATTATGCCTGAGGCACAACTCTGCATTTATTGCTGCTACTGGCAGATTCCAGTCCCCCCAACCCCCTTTTCAAACCCCAACTCCTCTCTACCCCACGACCCTTTAACAAATTATTTAACCCTTACTGTTAGTTTGCTTATTGTCTCAAAAAAGAATAATTGCAATTTAAATTGGCAAAAATGGGGGAAATGACATACCCTTGCTTAATTAATTAATTTGTTTTTAATTAATTAATTAATTAATTAAGGGCTGCGAGGCGCTGCATGCGGGATCTTAATTCCCCGACCAAGGATCGAACCCATGCCCCCAGCAGGAAAAGCACGGAGTCTTAACCACTGCGCCCCCAGGGAAGTCCGATCTCATGGATTTTAAACACCAGAAGAATTTACAATTTCTCTTCAGAGCTTCTCTTCCCCAGGGGACATGCTCTTTGGTTTCTTTGCCGGTTCCTCACTTAACTTTTTTCCAGCCCGTTTTCCTTATGTGAAATCACTGAAAGGAATACACCAGGGATGACGAAAAAATGGTGGCAAATCTGAGCTTTGGTCCAGGGCACACCTTGTGTCCATCATCCAAACACAAGAGACTGGGATTCCATGGGTGGATGGGACCCAGGTATGCGTTGTTTCTTTTTTTTTTTTTAAAGCTCCTTGTTCTTTTTTTAAATTTTTTTTTAAATTTTTGCTGTGTTGGGTCTTCGTTTCTGTGCAAGGGCTTTCTCCAGTTGTGGCGAGCGGGGGCCACTCTTCATCGCGGTGCGCGGGCAACGTATCCCTCTGGCCCGTCGGAGCCCCTTCTGCTCACTGCTCTGTTTATACATGATAGACAACTAATTAACATCCAAACCTCCTGAAAGGTCTTTTCAGAGGTAATGTTCTGACAGGTTATGTCAGCAAGGAGCACTGATTTGTCTAAGCATGGATCACATTGTTTCAGATTGAATGAGGTGAATATTAAACTGCTTTAAATGTACTCTTCATAAAGTACTAATTACACACTCCCAAGGGAGAACAGCCAAGGAATACTAAACAGTAGAGAAGTCAACAGAAGGTTCTTTTTATAGTATGTTGCTGGGCTCTGTGTTTTTCTGTCTCCTTCTTTCTCGCTCTCTCTCTTTTTTTTACAGTAAAATCACAGCACGCTAAAGAATACACATTTATAGCACAATGCTTCTCATCTAATTATACGGCAGTCATTAGTTTTAAGCTGGATGCATTATATTTTCTTTGATATATTATGCCTGAGGCACAACTCTGCATTTATTGCTGCTACTGGCAGATTCCAGTCCCCCCAACCCCCTTTTCAAACCCCAACTCCTCTCTACCCCACGACCCTTTAACAAATTATTTAACCCTTACTGTTAGTTTGCTTATTGTCTCAAAAAAGAATAATTGCAATTTAAATTGGCAAAAATGGGGGAAATGACATACCCTTGCTTAATTAATTAATTTGTTTTTAATTAATTAATTAATTAATTAAGGGCTGCGAGGCGCTGCATGCGGGATCTTAATTCCCCGACCAAGGATCGAACCCATGCCCCCAGCAGGAAAAGCACGGAGTCTTAACCACTGCGCCCCCAGGGAAGTCCGATCTCATGGATTTTAAACACCAGAAGAATTTACAATTTCTCTTCAGAGCTTCTCTTCCCCAGGGGACATGCTCTTTGGTTTCTTTGCCGGTTCCTCACTTAACTTTTTTCCAGCCCGTTTTCCTTATGTGAAATCACTGAAAGGAATACACCAGGGATGACGAAAAAATGGTGGCAAATCTGAGCTTTGGTCCAGGGCACACCTTGTGTCCATCATCCAAACACAAGAGACTGGGATTCCATGGGTGGATGGGACCCAGGTATGCGTTGTTTCTTTTTTTTTTTTTAAAGCTCCTTGTTCTTTTTTTAAATTTTTTTTTAAATTTTTGCTGTGTTGGGTCTTCGTTTCTGTGCAAGGGCTTTCTCCAGTTGTGGCGAGCGGGGGCCACTCTTCATCGCGGTGCGCGGGCCCCTCACTGTCACGGCCTCTCCCGTTGCGGAGCACAGGCTCCAGACGCGCAGGCTCAGTAGTTGTGGCTCACAGGCTTAGTTGCTCCGCGGCACGAGGGATCCTCCCAGACCAGGGATCGAACCCGTGTCCCCTGCATTGGCAGGCAGACTCCCGACCACTGTGCCACCAGGGAAGCCCTAAAGCTCCTCATTCTTAAATCCAATACGTGTGTGTACGTGTTGGCATGTGTGTGTGTGTGTGTGTGTGTGCGCGCACACGTGCGTGCACGTGCGTCCCCCCACAGATGCATGCCCACAGCCCCTGACCCTGGGTAAGCGGAGGAGGCTGCCTTCGGGTCTGTCCACTTTTAGGGACACGCCTTTTTCTCAGGGCTGACTCCCGCCTTCTCCTGGCATCCCTCCTCAAGCCCAGGGCATTCTTGGCTGAGGTATTCCCCGCTACGTGATGGTGCCAGCTGATGATACGTGAATCCCCTCCAGAAAGCACGGCATCATCGGTCAGTCCCCCTGCCTACCCCGCACGTCCATCCCTCCCATGACTGATGCTGCCAAAGTTAGCGCTATGGAAGATACATGTGACGTTGTCACTCGCCTGCTACAACAACCTGTTCTGCAAGACTCCCAGTCTACTGTAGGATCCCACGCAAGATCACGGCCCGTGTGCACGTGAGCACGTGCGTGTCTAACCATTGCTCCGTGCCCGGCGCTGTTCTTGGGGCCTCACAGGTGCCAGACCCGCAGCCGGGGGGGCCCCCTTCACAGCCCGTGCCTGTCGTGGGCTTTGCACCTCCCCTTTTCTAAACCCTGAGGACACCACCGTGTTTCACCCATTGTTATCCTACAGCCTAACACAGTGCTTGAGACCCAAGGGAGTGAACATATACTGGTGGAATTATGGCGGGTGCAGGTGCTGTTTTTGAGGAAGCGCTCTTGCCTTGTACCAACAGATACAGGCAGCCAGCTCCTGGGCCTAACCTGATGGACCCCTTCAATATACGCTCTTTGTTTTGAAGCCCAGGCATCTCCCCTTTCCCAGAATTAGGCCTTTTCACCCTCCTGCTGGCTCTCTGTTGCGGTGTGCCTCATCTGGTGATGAGGATGTCCTCTTTAGGGTCAGGAAGACCTGGCCATACACCTCTGAGGGACCCAGAGGTAATAGGGGCAGATGCTGTGCTGAGGAGAAAAGCACCCAGAATATGCCAGGCATAGTGGTAGGTGCTAGCCTGTAGGGTGACGCCCTGTAGAGACGTGATCTCTGTCTTCATGGAGTTTGCAGCCTCGTGGCGATGCACGGGCTTTCTCATCTACAAATGGGGCCTCAGACTACCCACACCACGGGGTTGCTGTATAGACTGAAACAGTGCATATAGGTTGCTCGGCAGGGAGTTAACACTCCGTGAAGTTTCCAAATGGGCATTCTTCTGCACCCCAAGAGGGGCTTGAAGAAACTGGCCCTTCTGAGTCAGGAGGAAGGCCTGTGCACACCTCTGTAGGGATGTGACCTGGTGCCTGTGACACATCCCTTGGTGGTCACCAAGCACGGAGGAGGTGTCGGGGCCGATGGTGGCCAGACTGCCCTGATGGTGCACCTGCCGCTGGCTCTGGGGCGGCAGCACTTGGGTGACTATGAAATCCAATATGAAGGAACTCCCTTTTTCCTCCGGCACTTTGATTTATGGCCTGGGTGTCACCTTCCTCCTCGGCACAGCGTCTGGCCCTTCTCCTTTCTATGCCTTTCTCTCTCCTTGCTCACAAATACCTGGTACCTCCCACCTACCCAGCAGAGCTTTGGAGGAGACTAAACTGGCCTTGAATGATTGCTTCTGCAACCTAAGAGTTATGTGGCCTTAGGCTCGTTATTTAATCTCCTCGAGCCTCAGTTTTCTCATTTGTAAAATGGGGCTAAGAATACCATCCTCCTGACCTCATTGTGGGAATGGGGAGAGGAGGCATGGGAAAGGTTCCCCCGCAGCGCCAGGCTTGCCGCCAGCCCCCAGCATGCGTGTCTTTCCAGTGCCCCCATAAGTCACACTAAGGTAAGGTACTGTGGGTTTAATGGATTCCCTCTCCTCAGGAGTTCCTGCATTTCAAAACAGGACACTGGCGCTGTCTGATACAGCTCAATAAATTGATTGTGCGAAACTTCAGGAGAAGCAGTGGCGGAGGGGAAAGAGATATTTTGGGGGCAGGAAACGGCCTTCCTTTACTTCTGAAATCACACCACTTAGACTAGCAGCTCTCAGCCTAAGAGCTGTGATGCGCTGGCACGGTACCAGCAGTTGTGAGATGTATCACAAACAAATATGTTGCTAATAATAAAGTGCCACAGTTTTCAAATAATCCCCCCCAAACACACTTTGGGGGGTTACCTTAGAGGGAATTCAAGGTTAGTTGCATGATATGGTCATACCCACTCTCATTCTTTCGTGACTTCTCGAGTGGGGTAGAAGAGGGTGCACCTGGGATTGGGCACAACCTGGGCGTGCCTGCACGTGGGTGTCCCTGGCCACACGTGGCCTGGTAGAAATAACAGTTGCAGGTCAGGGACCTGGAGAAAACCCTTGAGACACTTAGAAGCACTAGGCATGCTGCACAGCGAGAGAAAAGAATGAGCCCCTGACTTCTTTTTTTTTTTAATTTATATTTTTTAACATCTTTATTGGAGTATAATTGCTTTACAATGGTGTGTTAGTTTCTGCTGTATAACAAAGTGAATCAGCTATACGTATACATATATCCCCGTATCCCCTCCCTCTTGCATGTCCCTCCCTTCCACCCTCCCTATCCCACACCTCTAGGTGGTCACACAGCACAGAGCTGATCTCCCTGTGCTGTGGGGCTGCTTCCCACTAGCTATCTATTTTACATTTGGTAGTGTATATATGTCCATGCCACTCTCTCACTTCGTCCCAGCTTACCCTTCCCCCTCCCGGTGTCCTCAAGTCCATTCTCTATGTCTGCGTCTTTATTCCTGTCCCGCCCCTAGGTTCTTCAGACCATTTTTTTCTTTTTTTTTAGATTCCATATATATGTGTTAGCATACGGTATTTGTTTTTCTCTTTCTGACTTACTTCATTCTGTATGACAGGCTCTAGGTCTATCCACCTCATGACAAATAACTCAGTTTCGTTTCCTTTTATGAGCCCCTGACTTCTTCTGCAACAATGCTGTTGACTCCCAGGACAGAGCACCATGCCTGCAGCCAGGCAAGGGCAAAGGGGCGCCCCCTCAATGTGGCTCTATTACGTGAAGGCCTCAGCAAGCCTCATGGACCGTGACAGCAGTCAGAACACTGTCGCCTTTGGGGTGGGGATATTGACTGGGAAGAGGGAGGCTTTGGGGGCACTGGAAATACTCCATGTCTTGATCTTGGTGGTGGTTACATGGTGAATGGACAGAATGTTTGCGTCCCCCTAAAATGTGTATGTTGAAACCCTACCCCCAGTATGATGGTATTAGGAGGTGGGGCCTTTGGGAGGTAATTAGGATTAGATGAGGTCAGGAGGGTGGGGCCCTCATGGTGGGATTAGTGCCCTTTTGGGAGTCAGAGAGAGCTTGTTTCCCCTCCTCCTCCTTGCTCTCCAAGGAAGTATACTTTGAGAAGTCGGCTGTCTGCAACCCAGAACCTGCCGTGCTGTACCCTGATCTCAGACTTCTGGCCTCCAGGACCGTGAGAAATGTTATAAGCCACCCAGTTTATGGTATTCTGTCATAACAGCCTGAACTGACTAAGACAGTGGAAGTTTTACACTTAATATCTGGGTATTTGATGGATATATTTGTAACTTAATAAAAAAATTTTTTTTGAAAAGCAGTTTGGAATCTCAGGCATACACCTGTCAAGGTTTTCCCACAGTGCACCTTGGAAGGACCTTTACAGTAGGAGCCCAGGGAGTGCTGGGGTCACATCAGGCCGTCTCAGGCAGGCAGTGACTGGCCACGAGCTCTACGCTCCTCCTGGCTGACAACTTTTTGGGGCTGACGTCTCAGCCTCATTAGTGCCCAATGCGTGGAGATGCGGGACCCTCACCAGATAATCTCATTTCTTCTGGCAAGACAGCTCCCAGCAGAGGCCATGGCGTGTTGTGAAGTGCTCCTTGCCTAGGATATCTGGGGGGCTGCCAGGTGCCCCCCAGAGCAGCATCAGTGAGAGGAGTCTGGCAGACACCCAGATACCCACTGCAATCGGTGGCCCCAGGATGCTGAGGTGACTCTCCCAGCCACCCATGTGGAGCTCATTTTGTTTGCTTTGTGTGTTACTTTGCACCCACCCCTTTGGTTGCCAAGGAAACAGTGACGCAGCCTCCGGTGGGGCCTCAGGCTTAGTCAATGTGGAGTCTTTTAAGGCAATGGTGGTTCATTGAGGCGGCCCCGGTGCTGGGAGGGCTGGTGCGGGTGCAGGGGACAGGGCCGACTGGGGAGGGGGAGAGGGGTGACCCCAACGGAAGAGGTAGTGGCTTTGCTGCTGGCCTGCTGGACGGTGCTAGTCAGGATGCAACTTTTCACTCGGAGCCTCAGGAGACCCACTCTTGGCCGAGTCACCAGAAGATACAAGGCAGATGGTTTTACAGGCGAGGGGGAACAGCGTTTTCCTGTCCTGGGTGTTTGTGTGGCCTGGGACAGCTGGTCTCCGAGGCTCTGGCAGTTCCAAAGCCTCTGCAGACCAGTCAACCAGGAGCAGCAGAATGGGTTTCTAGGCATTCACCACGTGTTTGTGGACAATTGGGGGTGAGGGGGTTGGCTGGGAACTAAGATTCAGGGCGACCCTTCTCAATGTGAGAATGCCTCCTGTATCCTCCAGAGATGAGTTTCTCCCCTTCCCGTCCCTGCCCGGCCATCGCCAATGACACCGGGACCCTGGGACTTCCCTGCCACCATGCTCTGTCTTCTGCAGCCTCTGCCGGCAGGGTCTTGGGCCTAACATCCTCCACTCCCCAGCCCTGCTCCCTGTCATGCATTAAGTTTGTCTTGGCCCCCCCAGGACCAAGCAGCCCAGTTCCAAGGCTGGGAAGGCCTGCTGGTCGTGGGCGGGTCTACCTCAGGGTCTTGTCTGGGTGCCTCTCTTTTAAACTCCCTGCCGAGAAAGACAGGTCTGCCTGCAGCTCTGGATGGAGCGTTGGTAAGGGTGTCCCGAGTTCACCTCTTGACTCCGAGGCTGCCCTGCGGCCTGGTGAGCACAGCACCTCTCAGGGCAGCTCTTCCTTTCCTGCTGCGGGAATGAATAACCTCCACTGTCTCACCTGAACGGGTCCCATCCCCACTCTCTAACCCCCCCACCTAACTTCCCTCTCCCTGTCATTTTCCCTATCACCCAGTCTCAAAACCTCCGAGTTATTTTTGATTCATCTATCTCCTTTATCACCCTTATCTCGTCACTTATCAAATTCTGTCAGCTCTTCCTTCAAAACGTCTCCAGCGTATGTCCCTTCCTTTTTTAAAATTAAGTTTCATTGTTTTTCTTAGTATAAAAGAGAACTATGCACAATGTAGAAAACTTAGAAAATACCCATAACCAAAAAGAGGACAATTAAAATTACCCATAACCCTCCAGTCAAAGCTGTTATTAATATTTTGATACATGCCCAGTTCGTCCCTTGTCCCTGCCTACATACATACACCCTTTCCTTTCTTTCACGTCTCCCCATTCCTGCCACTATCACCTCGTCTACTCTCTCCTCCCCTCAGTCTCTCGCGCCCTCTCCCTGCCCCCCCCCACCCCCGGTTGTCCACCCTGCCACCTCTACCACTTTCTCAGGCGCTGCCTTTGAAACACGTTGACCCTCGGGCAGCCACTGGCCTGCAGGAAACAGGCGTCCCTCTGGGTGGAATCCCACAGCTTGACGAGCATATGGCAGGCTCCTCTGTGTGAGGAGAAAGAAGGCTCCCCTTCCTCAGGGTGGAGGCAGCTCCTGGCCTGGGTGAGTGGCTAGGGGGCAGGGTGCAGGCTGCATTGAAGTCCCCGCCTGTCCCTTCTGTGGGAGCAGTGAATAACTAGCCCTGGTCACACCTGCCCTTTGCTACCTTACTAACCGGTCCCAGCACTTACCCTCCTGACCTGCCGGGCCAGTCTAGCCCCTGCTTCTCAAACACTGTGTGTTTGGCCCCTCCTGGGGTCTTTGCCCAACCTACACCCTCTACCCCCTGCTCCCCTGCCCTACCTCATACTGCTGTCCTCAGAGGCCCGGCCCAGGGGTCACACTTCATGTGCCAGTTGGGCCTAGGCCTGTCCCCTGTGTGCCCGGGATGGGGTCTGTGAGAACAGGAGATGGCCTGAGTTGACAGATCTTCACCCAGGTCGCTAAATGCAGTCTCCCAAGTTTTTAATGTCGCCTACTAATTCAACACGTTCAGAAGCCTTGTCTAGGCTGAGCGGAGCTGCCCAGCCCTGCCATGGCCCATCTCGTCTCTGAAGATTTCCGTGCCTCCGTCTCACCTCTCCTTGATCAGCCCTGCTCCTCATGTAGGGGTGTGAGATCCCCATTGGCAGCTTAGGTGATATGGTTTAGTGGAAACACACCTATCCATTCAACAAGCATTTAGTGAGTACCCAGGTAGACTGAGCAGTCAGAAGCCTGGGTTTGGGTTCTGATTCGACCACTTTCTTGAGCAGATCACTTAAATTCATTTTCCTACCTGTAAAATGGGGATTCAGTAGTTCTCAACCCACTGACTTGTGAAAAGGCATTGGAATCATATACATGATGGCATTGTGTTGATATAAACTGTGAAGCTCTGTCAAATGCCATTATTCTCCCACCTTCTGTTGTTCAGGGTGTGCTAGCTTTATGTTTTGAAATGGTGTGAGCAGGCCTGCTATGGTAGTGAGTATGCATCGGACATTTGATAAGTCCTTGTGGATTAGTTAATAAAAGGTACTCAAAGTGCTGTATCTTTCAACAGAGGATTTGTATAGATGACAACAAAACCATATGCAATGAAAGGATAATATATAATATTTATAATGATAATAGAGCACCTGCTAAGAGCTTTTAGCATCATTGTCTCCTTTAATCTTCAAGGAAGGTACTATTATCACCGCTGCTACACAGATGAGGAAACCGAGGCGTAGTGAGATTAATAGCTTCTCCTGACTTGCACAGCTGGTGAAAGGTATGGACAGGAGAGGAAACAGGGAAATAAACTAACACAGTGAGGCCGCCCACGCCTTTGGAGGGTTAGAGATAATATTAATATACACAAAATCATCTAGAAGAGTCCCAGGCAAATGGTTTGCACTCAATAACTCATACCCATTATGACTGGGTTCTAGGCTCATTATAAACATTCTTTTATTTGATCGAATCATTACAACAACCCTGTGAGATAGGGATTATTCTGTCCATTTTACAAATGGGGACACCAACGTCCAGAGAGGTTTAGTGCCTCTACCCAGGCCACACAGCTGGAGACATAGAGGCCTGCCTGGGACTCAGGTCCCACTGTGCCCTTACTCCTGTGGTCAGCTTGGGTGGGGGGCTCACCAACATTTCCCCAGAAATGCTCTGCTTCTTGTAATGTTGCAGGCATTACTTCTATGAGCCTATCAGCTGGAGGCTCCTTGTTAAGGCCTTCAAGGCAACCTCCACCAGAGCGCACCGAGCTCTTGGAGATACCTGTACAGTTGGGATGCTGAGGGCTGGGATCTCAGAGCCAGCGTGTGTCCTCCCTTTAAACTTCAAGGGAATGAAGACTTACAGAACGTATCTCAGCCCTCCCCGCCGCCCCCCCCTTTTTTTTTTCCCCCAAAGAAAAATGAAAGAATCTGATAATTACTTCTATCTACCACCCAACTGTAATAATTACCAACCTATTTCTTCACAGTGTGACAGACACCAGCTCTGGAAAACACATAGAGATAAATTAGCACTAATTGGTTTTCCTCTGGCTGTTTGAATTAGTATTTAAAGCTCTGATTACAAAGCAGAATAATTGCTATTAACGTCCTATTGCCTATTGCCGTACAAAAGGCAGTTCTCTCGAGAACCAGCCCAGGTGTATTATTACTCTGATTACAGCATATTTAACCTGGCTCGTTAAGGGGGAGACAAGGGGACAGTTTCAATATGGCGGACCGACCACTTCCTGCAGGGTGGAAAGCTTGAAGACAGAACAGTGAGGAAAGGAAGAGGAGGGAACAGGAAAAACTGGGCCTGGAAGCCTGTGGGGATTCTTGGCAGGGGTTCTGGGGTCTCTTCCTGCTTCCCCGTCTCCCTGGGGACCTTCCTGGGTCCAGCCTACACTGCTGTGTCCACAGCCAGCCTCCTCTTCACACCCAAGGCCAACGAAGCCCTCGCAGGCCTTCCTGGCCCCGGCGTGGAGGCCTGAGGAGCGAGGCTGCCAACTGAAGGATGCGTGGGATGTCCTGGATGTTGGCATCAGACTTGTCACCAGTGAGCGCGTGGAGGCCTCCACCCTCCATCCACATCTCCTCCTCTCCAGTTCGGGGCGGGGGCTTTAGGACATGCCACGTGCTCCCTGCTCCCACTGTGGAGGATCTTGCGTTTGCCCCCCTCCATCCCCTGACCCCTTCTTGGCACCATTTTCATTCTTGTTCCTCTACCGGGATCTTTCTGACTAGAGGACTGTGGGTGAATTAGGGAGGAGGTGAGCTCGGTGAGGGCATCTTTTTAAAAAATTAATTAATTAATTAATTATTTTTGGCGGCATCGGGTCTTAGTTGCAGCACACGGGATCTTTAGCTGCCGCGTGCGGGCTCAGTAGCCCCACGGCATGTGGGATCTTAGTTCCCAGACCAGGGATCAGAACCTGTGTCCCCTGCATCGGAAGGTGGATTCTTAACCACTGGACCACCAGGGAAGTCCCGGTGAGGGTGTCTTCACGGGCTTCTGTACAAAGGAGGTAGAGAGGCCCAGCTCTCCCACTCACTGGCTACATGGTAAGTCCTCCAAAGTCCAAGAACCTCAGTCTCTTCAACTGGAAAATGGGTACAACAACCTCCCTGGTCCTGGCTTCACAGAGCTGTGAGGATCGAATGGGGGTGGGCGTGAAGGCCCTTTGTAAATCACAGAGGACTCTACCTAAATAAAGGTCCTTCTTTAATTCACTCTGGAACGGTGCTGGCTTGTGAAAAAGGCACTCAAGGTAGAACAGAGGTGCTTCTTGCTGGTCCTTTCTTTGGTCTCTTCTTCCTTTTCAGTAGCTTCCCTTCCTCCTCTTTGTCTCCTTCCCCACTTCCTCTTCCTTCCTCGAAAACTCCTAGATCTCATCTGTATCCCCATTCACGCTAGGATGTTAAGAACTCAATGAGTTACCCTTTCCTCGAGCAGCTGCATTTAAAAAGGGAGGGCTATGTTTAACCCAAAGAAGTGAGTCACTAATGGTGAACTTTCAGGCAAACTGAGATGATATTTTGTGGGGGAGAAAGAGGATGTCACAGCGCTCCTCAGAGCCCCACAGGCAGCTGTCTGCTGACTGACACACAGGTTTGGTGGGGCCCTGTGCCAGGGGAGGAAGGAGGCTCCGCAGGGAATAGGTGCCGGGAGAAAAGTCACCAACGGAGAGGAGGCCCTGCAAACCCGGCTGAGGCTGCTGACCCGGAATGTTCGGTGGTGGTGGTGGTGGGGGGGGGCGGCGGTGTTCTGGAGGCGCTGGCAGTGAGCTTCTCTGGCCCATCTGTCCCCACCAGGATGTGGTTCCTGGACAGAGCTTGGGTTGGGCGTCCCTGAGGCCATCCAGAGAAGTGCAGCCTCCCCAGTTGGTCTCCGCCTTTACCTTTTTCTGTTGCCATCTGGGAAATAAAGCAAGCTGACTCTCACCCGTAAGGACTCCTTTAGGTCTTTCACCCCTTCTCTGTCCCCTGCTCTTCTGGACACTCCTGTCTCTCCCCTCCTCCTCCCCTGGACCCCCTCTTCCTTGGTCCTGCCAGCCTCTGGGTGCCACCCTCCGCCCTGTCTGGGGAGAGAAGCCACAGAGAAAGAAGCAAAGCGGTGTCCTTGAAATGGAGAACAAGGTTTGGCCGGGTCTCTTCTAGGTAACGTTCTAGGGTTTTATGGCTCTCCTTCCTTCTCTGCATCACCTGATCTCTGATACCTAAGCAGCCAGTGCCTCTCAGCACCATTCAGGGACTCCAGAGCCCCAAGACCTTTGGCCAGGGAGTTCCTAAGGTGGGCGATGAGAAGACGGCCAGGGCCCATCTGCCAGGGAGAAGCCTCTGGGTGGTCTCTACCGGGTGGGCCCAGCTGTAGCAGCCCAGGAAAGGAGCGTCACTGCCAATGAATCCTTCCTTTACAACCATGCTGGGAGGGACGTGCAAGGGCCCGTGGGTGGGTGTTCACGTATGGGGGGGGGGATTTCTTTTTAAGAGACAAGGTGGGTGGAATGGGGGAAGCCAGCTGGCTGTGGGCTCTATTTCTACTGACAAGGCTTTACCCTGTAGGTGTGAGGAATTCCAATTAAATATGCAGCCTATTTGTCTGTGTGTGGGAGAGGGTTTGCTGGGAAGGAGGGGAACGGAGGCAGCAGCGTCTCTGCGGCATACCAGCAAACCAGAAATTAGCTCCGTTCATCACAGGCACACGGGGCTTCCCTCAGCCCTCCTGTGCACTCACAGGAGTCGCGGGAAGGAGACAGACAGAGGAATCGATAGAGAGAGAGAGAGAGAGAGAGAGAGAGAGAGAGAGAGAGAGAGAGAGAGAGAGAGAGAGAGGGAGGTTGGGGAGGCGGGATCTCCAGACTCGAAGGGCTTCCGGAATCTCTGAGTGGGCAGGAAGGAGTGCCTGACTCCTAGGCTCTTGGGGGGGTGGGGTTTCCCATTCTGGAGGCGCTGGCAGTGAGTTTCTCTAGCCCATCTGTCCCCACTGGGGATGTCGGGGGTCATCTGGGCTCACCCCCAAAACAACAGGGGTTCGTATATACATCTGGGGGCATCTCCAACTGGGGAAGCAGGTGAGCCTGTGGCCAGGGCTGCCCAGGGCGAGGCCATCACCTCTGCAGGACCCAGGGACCACTTGGATTCCCCGCTTCTTCACCGCTACGGCAGAGTAGCTCTTGGAAAGCCTCATGGGCAGTGGTTTCTCTGAACAGAATCCTGAGATAGTGAAGCTGGGGCTCACGTGTTGGGCGAAAGGATCACCCCAAGGAGTTTTGGAGGGGGGAGTTACCTGGGCCGCAGAAGCCATTGCACACCTTTTGCCATCCCTTCATCCTTCCTTTTACTCATAGATGGAGGAAAACATGAGAGTTCTCTAAGGTACAATGAGCAAAATCCACGTTGAAGCTGATAGATACGCCCTTTCAAAAGCAGCACAATGTGGCTTTCGGGGGCTTTCCATGGGTGCCCCACCCGAGATTCTTTGAATAGCAGCTGGGCTAGCTGCACGCCAGCCGCCTTGCCCTTGGCCTTCAAACCACTGGCCTTTCATCTAGGCGGCCCCTCCATCCTCCCGCACCGCTTTCTCCATCAGTCCACTCTTCTCTGCATTTTTCCTCGTCTTTTCTTAATGCTATTTCTCTCTCCATCTGCAAATGCTGATTCCTCCCTAACTCTGATCCCACCATCTACTTCCCAACTGGTTCAAACACCATCACTTGGCGACGAGCTTAGGAACAGGTTATGGAACCCGAGACGGAGAAGGGCTGGCAGGGCATTTTTCTGATCCAGGCACCCAAGGTGGTGGTTAAGTAACCCCAGCCAGCTGACTCTTCAGAGTACCCGAATGGGGCCTGCAGGTCGGGGAGGTGACCTGCACGTGGCCTCAGTAGCCAGGCCTACCTGAAGGACGGCTTGGGGGGCATGGCTTGGGTCGGGTGGGTGGGGGAGACGGGTCCCAGGGGAGTGCAGGCGTGGGTGGAAAGACGGGGAAGGCGAGGGGGCTGCCAAGGAGGCAGCCGTGCAGACAAGCATTGTGGGCCAGAGGGAGAGGCTGGGAAAGCAGTTCAGC
>NW_006776652.1:2040621-2048876 GCF_000442215.2 Lipotes vexillifer
CAGGGCAGGCATGCCTCCTTCCTGTTCTCCCAGATTTTCTCCATCCCTTTCGCTTCCCCTCTGCTCCATCCACTTTCCTCCCCCATTGTCCCCACTCCCCACAGCCAGCCCCCCTCTCACTTTCAGAATGGCAGGGGGTGTGGCTGCTCCGGGAGAGCTTCCCCGGGATGGGATGGAGGGGACAAGACCTGCCTCTCCAGCCCTGAAGATGCTCTTTCAGAGTTCCGTGTTCGACACCAAAACGAGCACAGCCTGGGTTTGCACAGGAGGACAGTCGGGCTGCTGCCCCGGCTGCTGCAGCCCCTCACGTCTCTCTCCCCTCTGCTTCATCCCTGCCTGCCACAGAGAGTGGAAGGGAGACATGGCTTCAGGAAAGGCCTAGAGGGGGAGGGGAGGCCAGGAGGTGAGGGGAGCAGAGGAGGGGAAAAGGAGAGAATGTGGAGGGAGAGGTATGTCTGCGTGGAGAATGTTAAAATCAGGTTGCATGTAAGTATGTGTTTTGTTTTGTCTTTTAAACACTATTTCCTTAAATTATGTATAAGGCAAGGAAGGTGAAGACCAAAGTGTCAGGCAAACTTAGCCCAAAAGGCACTTCTGAGTGTCCATGGGATAAATCAAACCTTTTGCCGCCAGACAGAACCTTGGAAGCACTGGGCGCTCAGATAGGTGAGTGCCTCGCCCAAGCCCCACAGTCACCTGGTGGCAGAACTGGGACAAGGGAGTGTGGTGTGGCTTGGGCAGTGGATGGCACCTCCGCCTGACCCTTTTCTCTGGACCTGGGACTGCAGATGACATTTCCAGAAAACATTTGGGTCTGCTCCCTGCAGGGCCCGCTGGGCTTGGTGGAGACTCTGCATCAGGCTGTGTTGGGGGACAGGCAGGCACGGCCAGAGGCTTGGCCCAGGTCGGCTGTTCTCGTGGGCATCAGTCACACTGAGAGGACCACGAGGCGGAGGCGCAGCGACATCGCGCCTTCCCTGTGTTGAGCACCTGTGACACATGACATGAGGTGTCATGTGGATCCCACATGGCACCAACACTTGCCTATAGGTACTCGTAGATAAGAGAAAACACCTAGTAGGATGAAGCTCCTCTCTGTGCTCCCTGAGACTCGGGGGGTTGAGCAGACCCTCTGGACAGAAGTCTAGGCCTTGGGTCCAGAATAGTGCCCCTGACCAATCACTGAAGTGCTCCCCTGAGCCCAGCCTGGGAGGGGCCTGAGAGAAGGTGCGGGGCGTGGCCCTGTCCTCAGGGTAACTCTCTACCTGGGGACACACGAAGCTCTAAGCTGCTGAGGGGAAACTCTCTCAGGACAGCTGTAGTCATGGCGTCGTGCATTCTGGGGAGCGGAGAGCCCAAAGGGACGGGGATTAAATTGGGGAGGATGAGGGCACGGGTGGGATTCCTCTAGGCTGTGAGGACTGCTTGAGAAGGGAACACTTCAGCTTGGCCTGGGGTGTAAGAGGGGCAGAGAGGCAGTGGGGATGCAGCCCCTGGACCCTCAGGGGAGAGGCAGGCCCTGAAGGAGATGGGCAGGGTCTCCGGGTGGCAGCTCACCCCCTGGCTCCCAGCCTGCCCTGGTCCTGCCCTGAGGTTCCCGGCTCCCCTCCTTACCTCCCTGCATGGCACTCCTGTCACCCTCACAGCTGAGGGCGGTGACTGCGGCACGCATGGAGAAATGTTGTGAATGGCAGAGCTGCTCTGAGCTCCAGACTTCCTTTTGGGAGGGGGGGCGGGTTGGGGGGAGAATCTAACCATGAGGCATTTTCCTGGCGCTGAGGATAACCTTGTGGGAGGCCGAGGAAATCCAATTAGATGGGAAGGCTGGGGAGGCTGCGGGTGTGTGGGAGAAGGTTTCTTGGCATTTTCTGGCTTCCCCAGGCCCTAAATGAGAAATCACAGCCCGGATCCCTCATTGCAGCCCCCAGCTCCCCTTCCCAGGGCCAACACGCTCTGATTCTTGCCAGCCCCCATCCCCTCCTAGCTCAGGGTGGGACAGTTCCCCCAGGGGGGAAACAGAGTCCCATCGCGGCGGCCCCCTCAGCCAGCGGCGCCCCCAGGGAAGCCCCCTCCCTCTCTCTGGTTGTCCCCTGCACCCCCAGGCTGGTGCCCCTCTGGACCTGGGCTCTCCGGCTTGCTCTCAGCTCACCTGAGCTCTCCAGTGAGGGTCTGTCTCACCCAGCTCAGCACGGATAAGGCGACAAGTGACCTCACTCCCCCGGACCAACAGCCTCCAGCGGCCCCGGACTGACAAATCAGTGAGCCCAGGCCCTGTTGCCTCTGAGACCCCCCTCTCAGGCTTCCTTAGAGGCAATTGTGGGGGAACACGGGAGCACGGGTGTAGGGGGCCTCCTGCAGCCTCCACCCAGGGCCCCGCACTCCTAGGAGCTGCCCTCCCCGACGGCTTCTCCCTGCCTTCCTGCTGTCCCCGTTTCTCTCCTGTGATCCTGGGAGGGGAAAGAGGCCTCAGCTGATGGAGCTGGGCTGGGGCTGCCCTTTCTACTGAGATGAACAGGCCTGGGTGGAGACCCTTCCAGCAAGCCTCTCAAGAGAAGGTTCTGGAAGCCCTGTCCTATTGGGGTGCTGAGCACCGAGACAGGTTCCCAGCCTTGTCTCCCTGCTCTGCTGAGGTCACGGGGAGGGTGCCTCGTGGGGGGCGGGGGGGGGCAGCGAAGTCCTTGGCCCATCGTCGGCCCCGCTCCAGGGTCGGGGTCTGCGCGTGGCTCTGCGTCCCTGTCATTTCGTGGCAGGCTATCTTCGGAGGGTGTGAGGAACTCCAGTGGAGCATTCAGCCAGTCTGCCTGCGTTGGGGGGGCCGGGCTGTGGGGAGGCACCGTGACTAATCCTCAAAACACCAATTATGAGCCTCTGGGGAGGAGGTGGTGGGAAGGTGGGCGGGGGAGGAGGGGCAAGGCGGGGCCCGGGGTTTCCTCACCAAGTCAGCTGCTTGGCTGCCCGCAGGCGATCCCAGGAAAGGAAACCTATGGGGACCCAGACTCCCCGCAGGAGAACTATACCCCTGCGGGGTCCACGGTACCCCATATTCGGACTCACCCAATATTTTCTGAGGCCCTCCTCACATGTCCCAGGCACCCATTCTCCCCACAACCCTGAGGTTGCTGGTGTTGGCCTCAACATACAGATGGAGAATCTGAGGCACAGAGAATAAGGGACTTACCTGCCACAGGTCACCCAGCTAAAAGGGGACCCGGCTCCATGCAGCTATGTCTCTGACTGCAAGACCTGTGTGTTTTTCCTGGATGTCTCAGGAGCTGCGCAAAGAGCCCCGAGGGTCTTAGCAGATCATCTAGGGCACAGGCCACAAGTCCCCCCGTTATCTGAGGGGGACTGAAAGCCCAAGGGGTGTTGGCTGGGGCTGCACTCCGGACCCTCGAGGCCTCTCCACGAGAGGAGGCAGAGGCAGAGTCACCCCTGGGAATGTTCATTGGCCCGGCAAGTACCCATCGATTACTTCCACAGGCCCAGCACTTAGCACCGGGAAGGGCGAGGAAGGCCTGGTCTCTGAGAGGAGAGATTCAGCTGAAATTCGACAGCAAATGGAGGAGATACTAGGATCCCAGAAGAAAACCTACCCTGGCCTCGCTGGGCCTGGGAGAAGGTGCGTTTGAACTCAGGCCTTGGGCGTGAGGACAGCGTGGGGCAGAACAGAACGGGACCTGCCAGTGGGCAGAGGGAAGGAGGGTAACAAGGGGTCCGAGATGGCCACGGCCTCTGCCGAGGCGTGTCTGCTTTTCTCCCTGGGCCTCTGCTGTGGAGTCAGCCCGGCTGCTCCAGAGGCCTGGCAAGTCTGTTCCCATCACCCAGGGAACCCATTTAAGGGTCAGTCCGATAGAAGCACTGGCGACGGTGCTTCAAAAGGAATGAGGGGCTTTCCCAATCCCTCAGACTTCTGGGAAAACGTTAGGCTTCAGGCCTCGATCCCTAAATGATGTTTTTCTTCATATTTTGGGCTTATGAAATATAAGCATACAGAAGGGGATTAGCTGTTTTTATTTTCCAAGGAGGACACACGAGAGGAAACAGGGCTTAAACTACAGCCTGGGAATTTCGATTGGTCATGCGACCCTCCTGAGAGAGGGGACGGACGGCACAGAAGTCTGTTGGGTATAGTTAAAAGTGGGGTTGCTGCCCGGGTATATCCTTCAGCAGGTGATGGATTCGTTTCCTTCCTCACTCAGGCCTGGTTGCTTTCACTGGGGACAGAGGCTCTTGTTCCCCAGACCCTTTCCATAGCTTTTTGAGATCCATGGTAGCTCATGCCTTGAAATCTATTTGTCCGGAGCAACTAGGTCTGCTTTACCCCCAAGGATGCACAGTAGGGAGAATGGGGGAGCCAGAGGCGTCTGCATTTCTGTCTAAACCATTGATGGGGATTTTGGGGGTGATAACATCTCATCAGTGCTTTGAGGTTCCCGCCCAGTATCCCCTGGGCTGCTCTCGAGAGGATGCCCTCCAGGCAGCCAGAGGGAGGGTCCTGGGAACTGGGAGAATACCCGGGGTGGGAAATGTGAGGCCTGAAGGCTCAGGCTCACCCTGCCACATGCCCACAGGCAGAGAAGGGGCCTGGATCAGCAGCCCTTCATCAGCTGGAGGAAAGTGAACAGAAGCAGTGAAGGGATGACTGGACTGCTTGCATTCCCAGTGAGTCTCATGACCAGCTGCAGACTTTCCCTTCCAGAAAAGGACAGGAGGGTCTCTGGGGTTCCTGCCTAAGGGGAAAGGAAACTAACACGTGTCGAGTGCCTGCCACGCGTCAGCCTTGTGCCTGGAACTGCACACGGGTTGTCTTAGTTCATTGCCCCAACGAGGTTTTGGGGGTAGATGTTAGCTCCGATGTACAGCCTAGGAAAGGAGCTCCAAGAGGTTCGGTAACTTGCCCAAGTTCACAGTGAGCAACCAATGTGTCGGGGCTCAAATCTGGAACTCTTGTCTTCAGAGTGGAACAGCCCCTGATTCTGGGTAGGCAAATGACCCTTTGCCACCTGTTGGGCTGACCCGGAGTACCCTGTTCTGAGCAGAGGTCCCAGAGTAGCTCCAAGCGGACGGAACCCTTTCGGGTCAGGGAAGGCATCCCCTCCCCTGTGCCCCGCCCATCACATTCAGTTGCTCTTGTCAGTGAGAGCCCCATCTGAGGACCGGCCGGCTCCTCCTGGGTCCTGTGGAGGAGTAGGGAGTTCCGGGGAGAAGGGGAGGAGCCAGGGGCTGGTGGAAACTCCCCAAGGCAGCAGGAACCAGGCTGGGAGTGGGGAGGAGGGACACGGGGGTGGGTTCCAGGCTTTTCCCCGCACTTCCTCAGGGATCGCTTTACATAACCAGGGCTGCTTAGTCACCGCTTTTTACTTTTTTTTTGGAAACAATTTTCTCAGCATCACAGCTCCCATCTCCATCCCTTACTAGTCACCGGTGCTAGGGAAGTCCCTTTTCTTCCGTTCCCTAGGCAACCCGGCACATTTGCCTTTCAAATGATCCAAGGCCTGGGCGGGGGTAGGAGTTCCCTCCCCCTGTACCCAGGCCTCCCACGCAGCCACTCCCCACCTCCGTTGGCACTGTCATGTGGCCCAGCCACCCGGAGAAATCTGGGAGACCAAACGCCCTGCCTGTCAGCCCCTGTTCTAGACCCTCACATTTTCAGGCCTGGAGTTTGGCTCAGGCTTAGGGCCCCCAGTTCGTTTCTGGAGGTGCCATGTTGAACTTTAGGCATGGCTGGCTCTCCTCACTGCTCTCTTTGCGGGGGAAGGTGGCAGAGCTGGGCCCACCTCAGCGAGGCGCAGGACACCCACGGCTGACACCACGCCCTAAGAACAGGGCCTGCGGGCCCGGGTGCCCTGCTCACTCTTAATGTCTTGGGGCAGGGGAGGATTTGGCATGTCATGTCCTTCCTTCCATCCCCTCTGGCTCCCTCCAAACTGCCCATGTCAGCCTTGACTGGATGGAGATGCCCAGTTGCACTTGGTGTGGGAGTCGGGGTGAGGTGGGGAGTCTGCGGGGTCGGAGCCGGAAACACTGGGCAGAGGTGCCCAGAGTGCCCTCCTACATCCCCTTTCAGAGTCCCCATGTCAGTCCTGATGATACGAAGCCCTCCCTGACCAGTGGGTTCAATACCACCACTGAAGGGCGATCGTGTGCATTGTAAAAACAGCATGGCACCAAATCACACAGCATGTAGGAACCTTTCACTCATTCACTAAACACCAGTCTGGAGAGACCACACTCCATGCTAAGCATTGTGCAAACCGTCAGGTCCAAACCATCCATCAGAGAGTTTTAGAGCGCTTCAAATTGTCAGACGGGGTCCTCGGATCACATACAGAAAATCTTATCCCCACACACAGGAGTCCTAATTAGGAGCAAAGTCTCTTAGGACTTCTTTAAGCATGAGTTCTTAACCTAGGATTCATGAACAGCCATCAGGGGCGGGGTTCTGTAAATGGCCAGAGATTGCAAAATTGTATACATGTGTGCCTGCTTGCCTGCATATTTCTCTAGAGAGAGGCCCAGCACTTTCAACAGATTGGGGTCTATGATCTTCCAAGGGTTAAGGGCCCTTCCTGTTATCAGAGGCCGGCCCAGGTTTGGAAGCAGCTTGTCTTAGGGTGTCTGAGAGTGAACATCACAGCATGCCTCAGGATCAGTGTTGAATGACTGTGACCTAGTGATCAGCTTTCCAGGATCCTGGTGCTTGCCTCTGCCAGGGCCATGGGAAGCCCCCCTGGTGACCCCAGCCCTCCTGCTCAGACCCTAGGTTCAACCTCAGCCAGCGGCGCTGAAGGGGCGTTTCACACACAGCCACATCTGGCCTCTCTGCTGAGCCAGGCTTGCCGCCAGGTTTGGGTCCAGGGATGTGGGCCGGGCTCCTGCTTCTCTGTGGAAGGGTTGGGCAACCTGGGGCTTCTCAGGGCTCTGTCTCCCCTGTTCCGACCTCACTTTGATTCCCTTTCTATATTTAGATCTTTTCTCAGTCCTTTCTTGAGAATAAGCGAATGACGCCTAGCAGTTCTCTTTGTGCTTTTAATCCTCTTTTCCCTGTAAGGAGAGATGGGCATGGCAGTCCAATCAGGACCGGCGGGAATCTACAGAAGTGCCTCCTCGGGTCTCTACACCCTCTCCTTCTGGCCTTGGCCCGGTCTCAGCTTCCTCACCAGGCCAAGGTGCCTGGAGCTGCCCTGGAGGGATGCACGAGGGGCCGGGCCCTCCGAGAGAGAGAGGCCTCACTGCTCCTGCTGGCTCTCTCAGCTTTCTGTGGCTGGTGGTCGGGTGCCCGGGAGAGGCCGGAAGGCTCTGGGTGGAATCAGATTCCTGGATTCAACCAGGGTCAGTGTGCTCCATGAGATCTCAGAGGAGAGATCAGTATGATGTAGGGGCGAGGGGCACTCACTTCACTGCCTGTTGTCTGAGCACTTCATGTGCACCAGGAGTAGAGTGGGTGTAGGTCTTGGAGCCAGACCTGGAGGGCGAGGCCCAGAGAGACTCTCACTGCTGAGTGACCTTGGGAAGGCTACCTCTCTGGACCGCAGGAGGCCAAGGACACCAGACCTCTAGGGCCACTGCAAGGATGACAGAGATGGGTCATGTGACGTGCCTGCCTGGATCCTGGCATGCGGCAGGCACTCCAGCTTTGCTGGTTTTCTTCTGTCCCCATCACTGGTACCCCGCTACCAAAACTGAGTACCTAGTTATGTGTAAGAGGAGACGGATGCCATAGAGGGCTGCGGAACACGGGAAGGAAGGCTCAGCGGAAGAGGTGGGGACCAGGTAGGATGGCAACAAGAGTAAAGACAAACTACGTGCCTGGAGAGGAGAATGCGCTCAGGACTCCAAGGCAGAAAAGAGGACCAGGACAGGCGTGAAGAGGCAGGCTGTGGCTATCCTGTAGCTGTTTTTAAAGATTCATCATCGATGCCTTGTTTTTAAGGAAACTGAGGCAGTGGGGTGGCTGGACGGGCCTCCTAGCCTTGAATTCTGGCCCTGCTGCAGCCACTGGACCTGACCCCGGAGCCAACCTTGCATCCCGGGAGACGTGCCAGGCTTGGGTGCTGCCAGCCGGGTGCCTGATTTAGCACACGCCTTGTTAAGAGAAGCTAATTAACAAACCTGCATTTAAATAAGCAGCCACCCGGGTGTTTGTAACCACCGCCTTATTGAATTGTGACAAGTTATTAGCCCCTGCATGTTAAATGAAACAGAAGCATCCAGGAAAAGCCCCTAAATCCAGTCTGCATAGAGCAGATTACTGC
>NW_006776652.1:2049326-2054940 GCF_000442215.2 Lipotes vexillifer
CCTGCTGAGAAAATGACGGCAGCAAGAACAGATTCACTTGCCGCTTTGGGGAGAACTCCAGACCTCCTTTCCTTGGAGGTTACATAATCTTCTGTCAATAGCGATGACACTAGGAGGACGGCAGGGGGAGGGAGGGGAGGGCCATCAGAGGTGCTCTGAGCCCCATCTGAGGCTCCGCTTCCTTTTTGTGGGGCTGGAGACACAGCCTAGGCCAGGGGGCCAAGGCAGGCCATGCAGCACGTGTCCGCGGCCACAAACAGGCCCTGCAGGTTTGAGCTGCGGCTGGGCCTGCTTCCTCAGGGCCCCGGTGTGCTCAGAGCACTTTGTCACCCCGTTTGGCTCTGCTTTGGGACAAAAGAACAGCTTAGCATAGAGCCATGGGGACCCGGCCTCCCCATGGAGTCAGCTTTAATCAGGGAATGTCTCTCTGCATTTCCTTCCAACTATGGGGAGACAGGATCAAGGGCCAGATTCAGTGATGTCTTGACTACTCTCTTTTTTTGAGAAAAAAGCCATTGACCCTCAGGTGCCCACCACCAAGGACACCAGGCCTTAGGCAATGGAATTGGGAGCCGCCCTGTCCTCATGTTATTTTTCCTTGTCCTCCTGGGGCACCTTTAGGAACCTGACCCAGACCTTCCCTCAGCACCTCCTGCCCAGTGCCCAGGACAGCAGAACAGCCATATCAAGATGCTGAGCATCATCCAATGAGGCATTTCCGAGGAGGCCACATCTGCAGGATGGGGTAAGACTGCAAAGGCAAGGATGTGGTTGAGTGTCGAGGTGCAGTCTGGTTTGGGACCAGTCTGCTGCGTGATGCCCCACCGTGGACGCGGCTCCATGTATCGGGGCAGGGGATTGAGAGGAAAGCCCGGTTAGGGAGGCAGGGCCGGGCAGTGGTCCTGGCAGGGTAACCTGGGAAAGTCCTGTGTCCTCTCTGAGCCTGCTTCCTCATTTAAAATGGGGACAGTAGTTACCATACAGGGTCCAGTGAGGGGCCCAGGAGATAACGTCTACAAATTCTATCTGGCATCCGATAAGCCTTTGATGAGTGTGTAAAGGACGCAGTGACAGGATGGATGAACGTGGAGCGGAGTTTCCTGGGCTCGCTGATGCTCCAAGTTGACCTGGAGCTGAGCTTAAAATTCGGCCCTGCTCTTTACCAGCTACATGACCCTGGACAAGGGGACTAACTCCTGCAAACGCCGGTCTCCTCGTGTGTCCATTAGCACTGATGCTCATCTCGCAGTGCTGAGTGAGGATGGAATGAGATAACGGATGTGCAGAAAGTGCCCAGCGCAGAGCAGAAACGGAATAAATCCTGGCTCTCCTTCCCTTTCTCCCTCCCACTCGCTTCGTCCCATCTTTTCATCTCCCAGCAAGAGAACCGCTAAATCGTCCATTCTGGAGTGTTCTGGATTAGAGATACCAAGGAAAGGGTACTCTAGGACAGCGGTCCCCAACCTTTTTGGCACCAGGGGCTGGTTTCGTGGAAGACAAGTTTTCCACTGGTTGGTTGGGGGTGGGGGATGGCTCAGGCAGTAACGCGGGCGATGGGGAGCCACAGAGGAAGCCTCGCTCACTCGCCCGCCGCTCACCTCCTGCTGTGTGGCCCGGTTCCTAACAGGCAGCGACCAGTACTGGTCCGTGGCCCGGTGGCTGCAGACCCCTGCTCTAGTACATTATAATATTTGGGGCATGTTTTCCTTAGAATTAGGCTGGGACCTATGGGAAAAGGCTAGATATATTTCTGAACTTGAGAACCCATCTATTTGTGCCTTTTCAAAAGTTGCCACGGCAGGACTTCCTTGGTGGCCCAGTGGTTAAGACTCTGCACTTCCACTGCAGGGGGCGTAGGCTCTATCCCTGGTTGGGGAAGTTCCACATGCCATGTAGTGCGGCAAAAAAATAAAAATAAAAAACAAAGTTGCCACGGCAGTTAGATGGTGCAGAGAGGGTACAATCTCTTTCTCTCCTGTCCCTCTAACAGTCAGATCTTCAACTGACTAATCAAAGGTTATCCATCAGAGTTCACACTCCTTACATAGCTCCATGGCAGGCAACGTGGGAGAGAGAGCCAATGGGAAGAATGGATGGCCAGTGCCCTGGGAGTCGTGCGAAGGGAAAAGGGCTGGTTCCTCTAATCCCTCTAATTCAAGGTGGGTCCCTCCAGGAACACTTCCCAGATGCCTCTCTTGGCAGGGGTGCAGGATTTGCACAGGTGGGAAGAGGGGCAGTATTCTAGAAGAACGCAATCCAGTGAGCGGACTTGAAGAGTTGGCGTCTGTTTTTCTAGATATGTCAGTTAAGTTAGCATGCAGCGTTTGTACTGCAGACGTGGTCAGAAGGGCAAGAATTACACAGGGTCTTTTTTTTTTTTTTGCGGTATGCGGGCCTCTCACTGTTGTGGCCTCTCCCGTTGCGGAGCACAGGCTCCGGACGCGCAGGCTCAGCGGCCATGGCTCACGGGCCCAGCCTTTCCGCGGCATGTGGGATCTTCCCAGACCGGGGCACGAACCCGCATCCCCTGCATCGGCAGGCGGACTCTCAACCACTGCGCCACCAGGGAAGCCCACACAGGGTCTTAAAATCTCAAATCGCTCTTGCCTGGTAGACGTTCTCCAGGTCTGGGAATTGGCAGAAGTGGATGAAGCGGGGATACCAGCATTTTGTTAGGCCACTTTTGTTTCAACAGTACTCATATCCTCTCCTTTCAGCCAGAAATTATGCTTTGTACAGATTCCCAGTTGGCCGGTGATGGCAAAGGGGCGTTAACTAGTAACACTAACATTTGCTCTTCTCTGCCCTTTCTATTCAATCAAGAAGCACACACTGGAGGGCTTCCCTTGTGGTGCAGTGGTTAAGAATCCGCCTGCCAATGCAGGGAACACGGGTTCGATCCCTGGCCCGGGAAGATCCCACACGCCGCGGTGCAACTAAGCCCGTGGGCCACAACTTCTGAGTCTGCGTGCCACAACTACTGAAGCCCGTGCGCCTAGAGCCCGTGCTCCACAACAAGAGAAGCCACCGCAATGAGAAGCCTGCGGGCACCGCAACGAAGTGTAGCCCCTGCTCGCCGAAACTAGAGAAAGCCCACGTGCAGCCACAAAGACCCAATGCAGACAAAAACAAAATAAATAAATTTTAAAAAAAAGAAAAAAAGAAGCACACACTGGAGGTGAGGATTAAACATGGAGTCTACTCCCAAGCACTTGAGTCAGAAAAATAAACCACTGCTACTCTTGCTGCTGCTGCTACTTGCACCCCTGTGCTAAGTTCCCGGATGGAGGAACGTCTGGGCCATGGTGGTTTCCGAGAGGAGATGGCCTCAGTGGTGCTTAAAAAGAAGGTTGGCACAAGAAGGCCTTGCGCAGGGTGACGCTTTTAAGCTCAGCTTTAAAAGATGATCTAGGCAGATCATGGGGTTGAGCTGAGCGCTGGGAAGGGAAGACCCAAACGATCTGCTAGGGAGGAGCACAGGAAGGCTGCTACTGCTGGGGTGGGAGTCGGGGGCGGGGTGGGAGGACTGCTGAGAAATGAGGCTTGGAGAGGAGGCCGGGCAGGTCAGGGAAGGCCCTACTGGCCATGCCAAGGTGTGTGGGTTTACCAGTCAGCGGGTTAAGTAGGGCAGTGGTCCCACCCTTAGGAAGGTTCTGGGGTGGCTGTGATGCTGTAGAGGAGGAGGGGGCGGGGCAGGGTGGCGGAGTAGAGCGGGGAGGATACTCAGTTTCATTTTGAATGCATTGAGAGCGGGCTTGCAGAGCATCCAGAGGGACACACAGGGAATGGGCACCCAGATCTGGACTCAGGAAGAGGTAACGGGGCGTGCTGGGGGCCGTGGGAATGGACGAGCTCCTCCTGGGAGAGCCTAACGGGAAAGGGAGGCTGGGAGAATCTGGGAGGGAAATCACGGTAGAGGCGCATTTCAAAATGGTAGGTGTCATCTACCGGTGACAGAGATGCCACTGGGATGAGAACTGCCAAGTCTCCGTCACATATGGCAGTGAGAGGGTCAAAGCTGGAACCATTTCAGCGCAGGAAAGATGGGCGGGGGGCGGTGCTGAAGAGGGAGAGATTGCACACGCGGCCCGCTCTGAGAAGCAGCGTGGCTGGGAAAGGCAGGTGAGAAGTGGGGTGGCCGTAGCTGGAGCCGGGGGGCTCTGGGAGCCTCTGGCAGTGAGGACTGAGGTTGGCAGGGCTGGGTGGGGCACACCCAGCATCCAGTGCTTCCCAGCTGGGTTCAAAGTCTCCCACACACTTGCAGGGATGCTCGGGACACGTACCTAGTCCCACAGCATCGTGGGCCTCAGTTTCCTCACCTGGAAGAGGAAGGGCCTCGATCATTACAGCGCTAGGTCTTCTTTCAGCTCTCAAATTGGATTGTCCTTATGCTTGTTCATATGCTATGATGCTATATGGATTCCAAATCGACAGAAATTCTAAATTCTGGGTGGCGTTTTAGTAATATCTACCAAAAAGCCTTCGAACGTGTAAAACCTCTGACCTGAGAATTTCTTCTGACAAAGTCACGGCCGAGGTGAATAAAGAGAGCGGGTATTCACAACTTTGTTCATTGTAGTGTTTGTGAAAAAAGATACAACCTAATGTCCAATAGTAAGGAATCGGCTGAGTAAATTATAGTACATCCATATGGTAAACTGCACTAAAAATCTGCACTAAAAATCATGGTTTAGAAGAGTATGTGTTGACATGGGAAAATGTTAATGATATATTGCTAAGTAAAAAAGCAGGCTACGTTACAGAATGTACAGTATGATACATTCATTTTTAAAATTTTTGATTAGGACACAGACCAAATCTTTAATTAATGTCATTTTTTCCTTCTCTTGGCAAGCAAGTAGAGTATTATCTGGAATAATGTAACCAAAAAAACGAAACAGAAAGAGTCATACACCACGTGTGTTCATGTGAATTTTGAAGTCATTAGGATGGAAAGTAGGTTGTCACGGAGTCAAGGAAGTGGAGATATTCTGAAATGAGAGAATTTTAGGAGTGGAATTCACCCTGGAGGTCAGGGGGCCCAACCTCCTCACTTTTCAGATGAAGAATTTCAAGCTTAGCGGAAAGTCTAGGACAGTCACTAGTCGGGGATGGGGTTGGGGGACCAGGTCTAGAACAACCTCCGGTTGATGCCTGCATGTGGCCCTCAGAGACTACCCCCACCCCACACTGAGATCTACGAGGTGACTGCATTCCTACGTACTCTGGGGCGGGTCATGGACTCCTCTATTCCCTGCACACCCTGGGGCCCGGATCGCTCAAGGCTGCTCGAGGGGTGCAGGGCTGTCTGGGCTACTGCAGCATTTCATTGTCACCCAGCCGAACTGGGGGGAGATGGCTTCACTCGCCCTGTCGTCCATGTTAATGCAATAACACCGCACCGTCTTTCTAACGCAGGCCAGAGGGGTCAGGCCTGGCTTCTTCTCTGGCCCTATGGCCCGCTTGCTGACCGCCACGGCCACTCTGTCATCCCTTGCCTGGGCCACTCCAATAGCCTCCTGACAAGTCTCCCTGCTCCTACCCCTTGCCCGAAGCAGCCAGAGGGATCCTGCTCAAATCCAAGTAAAACACGCTCTTCCTCTGCTCATCTGCC
>NW_006776652.1:2054962-2066098 GCF_000442215.2 Lipotes vexillifer
CGCTCTTCCTCTGCTCATCTGCCCACTCATTGCCTCCTGGTACATGACATACACAGAGCAAGCCTGAGCCCATAACCAGGCCCTGCCTACCTGGCTCCCTCACCTCCCGGAACTCCTCTCCCATGCATCCTCACTGCCCCCACCCCACCCCACCGCTCACCGCCTTCAGCCACACTGGCCTCTCAGCTCTTCCCTGGACACAGCAGGCGTGTACCTGCCCCAGGCTCTTTGCACTGCCCGGTCCCTCTCCCTGGAGGGCTCTCCTCCCAGATTTCTGCGGGCCTTGCTCCATCACTTCCCCCAAGTCTTCATTCAGATCTCACCTACTCAATGATCCCCACCCCGAGCACAGATTTAATCCTGCAAACTGTGCATCCCCCCTTCACCCCACAATCCTGTTCTGCATTTCCCTCCCCTAGTATTTCACACCTTCTAATACACCAACTCATTCATTTATTCATTAAGCTCATTGCTGCTCGTTTGTCTCCCTCCTCTAGAAAGTAAGTTCCCTGAGGAGAGGGATCTTAGTTTCATGCACTGATGCAACCGGAGTGCCTAGGATAGAGGGACTCAGAGTAACTGCTTAAAATATTTGTCGAATAAAAGCAAAAAATGGATAAAAGTTAAGAACTTGGAAACATTCCCCCTATCAGGAAAGCATAAGAGGAAATTTAAGACCGCTTTCAGTGAGAGGCACCTCGATGTTTAGGGGTAAGCATTGAGGATGAAGTCTAAAGTAAAGTTTCCCTGCTCCACACCCCCATCTCTGACGCTCAGTCCCGGAAGTACAGCCTTCACTCCACCTAACTGGAAGCCTCTTTCTGTCAGCCTTCAGTTGTGCAGGCTGTTAGATGATTCATTCATTCATTCACTCATTCATTTATTCATCGCACATGCAGGCACAGAGCCAGATGCTCTTTTGCCCTGAAGGAGACTGCAGTCCGGAGGGGAGCGGGGACCCATGGAACTGACTGCCCCACAGACGTGTGGAAGCTCCTCGTAACGGGCAGACACAGGAATCAGAGGAGGTGGACCAGGGCGCCTTCGTAAGTCAGGGGGCGTCTGAAAGGTGGCTTGAAGGATGGACGAGCAGGTTAAGAGAGGGAAGAGGAAGAAAAGCATCCCAGAAAAGGCTCAGCAGTGGGAGAAACACTGGGAATACAGCGTGGCTGTGGCTGATTGGAATGATGGGTTCACGTGGGGTGGAGGGGGAAATAAAAGCTGGACTGGGGCCTGACCTTGAAGGGTCCTGTGGCTACCTTTGAAGGCTGAGTTTTCTAGCTCCGAATTTGTACATTTTACAGGCTTCTGGAGAAACGGAGAGTTGGCTCCCTTCTCAGCCAACAGACGGGGTTTAATTGCTGTTACTGTCAGTGTAGTTGCAAATATCATATAAAAAGGGCTTTTTGGCTAATTGTTTTTAGAATAAAAATTCAGGAACTATGTATAGATATTATGCATCCAGGGTACTTTAAAGATCAAACTGTTTACATTACCCTTAAATACAGTCCTTAGCAGGAGGCGCTGGGATCTGTGAGTGACTGAGACACGAAATGATCCCTCAGGGCTTAAGATGCTGGAACAATCTGACAGCAGTGGCTTTTTGACTGGGTGGGTGGGGGGAGGGGGAGGGCAGTTGGGGAGGGTGTAGTCAGCGCCCTTTGACTGGCCAGAGGCCCAGAAGAATAGTCAGCTAAGCGGGGTAATTTCACAGGCACCATTAACCTAAACTACTGCCTTCAGGCAGACACCCAGCCTCCCCAGCACACAGAGAAGGCTGAATTCCACGGGCTTCTGGGGTGGTGGTGGTGGTGGTGGGCGAGGAAGGGGCTGCATTCCCATGGGCTCCCTGAGAGCCTTAGGTGGTGAGAAGGAGGCCGGAGGCAGCCAGGTAGAGGCGAGCCTTCAGCACTTCGCATCTGCAGCTTTCCCTCCTCAACCCAAATGGTACGGAGAGGATTTCTGAGCCACGCAAATAAAGCAAATTCATAACGAGTCATTGCCATCCTGTTTTCATGCTCAAGCCTCTCTCAAATTTTAATTTGGGAGCTTTTAGAAAGGCAAATTTATCTGTGACACCATCCAACTTCTATTTTATTGGAAGCCTCATCTCAAAGGATGCAATTGACTCCTGAGAAAGCTGTGGGCTTCTCCTTTTGATATTTTCCCAAATTCTCTGTGCATGTGTGCGCGCATGCGTGTGTGTGCTCACGTGTGCACATTTGTTTTAGGGTTCTCTACTTATCTGATGTACAAACACATAATGCATATTCACAAGGCAGCTACGGAAGTATATATATATATATATATATATATATATATATATACGCGCGTGTGTGTGTGTGTGTGTGTGTGTATTTATCACATATATGTGTAATACAGCACAGAGTCCTGTATGCCAATATTTAAGCTATCATATTTAATTTATTCAACAAACATTTAATTAGCACTTCCTACTCATTAAACACTGTCCTAGGCCCTGGGGGGTAAAGTGATAAACGAGTTAGATAAAGCCCCTGCCTCTGGGGGCTAACGTCCACTGGAGTCTTAATACAGGGCTTCCAACAGATGTGCAGAAATCTGTATCGACAGCCGTCAAGTGAGCTGGTGGCATATATCAGTAGGTCAGTATCCTTTTAATACAGGAGAGACAGTCCATTTGAGTGGAACAATAGCAAGTGAGGGTGGCACTGGGGTTCCCTGCACAGGTGACTTCTCAGGGCTGAAGGACCATGCCCCACTAGAATACTTTTGGGTGGTTTTAAGGTATAGGTAAAAGAGCCCGGGGAAGGGTGGGTGGGACCTGCATATCCCATCCTTGTTTGTGGGTGTTTTTCAACATCTTCCTCCTCCCTGAAGCCTTCCCTGCCCACCCCAGGCATAACCAAAGTGTCCCTCTTATGACATCCTACTGTCTGTGCCATTCACCAGCCCTTATTATGTTCTGCTTTATGTTGGTAGCTATCATTTTTGTTCTAAGCTTATTTTGCTCTTTCAAAGAACACGTGGGGAAATTCTACTTAGTGCCTGGCCCTGTGCTCTGGGGGACACACAAATGAAGGACCCTAGCTTTGCCCATGAGGACCTGCCAGCCTAGTAAGAGGACAGGAAAACAAACCGTAATTACGAGGGCCAGGTGTATGACAGAGTTGTGCACAGGGCACCATGGGGGCAGGCAGTGGGGGGCTTGGCGGGGGAGCAAGAAGGTTGTCAGGCTCCGCATCAGAGATGAGGCTTAAATGCTCCCCAAAGAAGCCACAGACTCCTTGGAATAGGGACCTTACCCAATTCTCTTTATATTCCCCCATAGCTGGGATGATCATATTCTCTTGCCCTGTGATTTAACTTTTTAAAAATAGCATTTAACGTCTGATTATTTAAAAAAATACATATTATAGAAAATTTAGAAAAAGAGCTAAGCTCAAAAAAGAATATAAGGGTCACTCATAACTCTACTACCCAGACCTAACTAACTTCTATGAATATTTTGGTGTGTACCCTTTCCCATTTCTTTGGGAAATTTTAGATTGTGCTCTATGTAATTATTTTTAGTTTTCTTCTCCTTGTCATGTGACAATATGGCACGAGTATTTTATTGATGTCCTTACACATTGATCTTCGGTCATTTTAATGGTTGCATAATATTCCACAGACCGTAATTTATTTGCCCATCATTGCTTTGGGACAAATAGATTGTTTCTAACTTTTCACCATTATAAGCAACACTGTTGTGTGGATAAATTGCTCCTCACGTCCATTATAACTTCCTTAGTATAAATTTCTAGAAGGAGATTGCTGGGTCATGGGCTACGTACATCTTAAAGACGTGTGATATTTGATACACACTGCCAAATAACCCTGCAAAAGGTTTTTTTTTGTAACAATTTACACTCCCATCAGCACTATGTGAGAGGACTCCGGTGTTATTATTATCATTTTTTTTTTTTTAAAGAAACAAACCCCAAACGTTGCCAAATAATGGCTGCAGTGGGTGAGGGAGTGGTATCAACACTTTCTTGTTTTCATTTGCATTTCTGACTACCAGTGTAGGTCTTCACTTTTCATATGTTTATTCTGTGTTTCTTTTTAAAGAACTTCTTATTTCTGTCTTTTTGCTCACTTTTCTATTTATTACAAAATAAATTAATAACAGTTAACATTTATTGCGTGTATGTCATTTATTGAGGGTGTGTCAGGCATTACCCTGAATACTTTCTATACTGCTTTTTTTCCTTTGTTCCTTCCAACAGCTCATGAGTAACATACACAATTGCAGTATTATCTTACTGATTTTTAAGTGACTCATATGTTAAAGATAGTAATCTTTTGTTGTCTATATCACAGTTTTTTCCAATGTGTTGATCATGTTTCATTTTGTCTGAGGAGGTTTTATCTATGGAGGTTTGAAGGTTTTATGTGGTCAAATTGATCAACGATTTCCCTTCTGTCTTTGCAAATATATATTAAAAGGTCTTTTCCTAGCTTGAGATCAGAGAAATACTAACAAATGTATATATATTTTTGGTTCTTTTATGGTCTAATTATTAACATTTAAATATTTATTCCATTTAGAATTTATTTTGATTATGAGAAAGAGCTTCAATGTTATTTCCCGCCCCACCCCCCCGACCAAGGTGATTAGCCAATCATCCCCATAGCATTTATGGAATAATCAATTCTTCCCCCTTGGTTTTAAAATGATTCCTTTATAAGACACTGAGTATTTTAATCTTTTTCAGATCTTTCTCTTCTGTATCAATGATATGTCTGTGTATATTCTCAACAGTACCATCCTACTTAATAATTGTAGTTTTATAACATGTATTAATATCTAGAAGTAACCTTAAGTTCCAATAAAAACCATACTGTTGAGTTCCTATAAAAATCCTTTTTTTAATCGACAAGGAACACATGTGAAAATTAATTTGGGAAATACTGATTTATGAACTTCTGATATCTCTCCATGTATTAAAGTCTTTCATCCTCCCTGTGAAAGTTCTTTTTTTATTGAAATTCTTCACATTTATTGGACAGTTTATCTATCAATGAACTCGTGATCGGGTCTTCCCTGGTGGCGCAGTGGTTGGGAATCCGCCTGCCAATGCAGGGAACACGGGTTCGAGCCCTGGTCCGGGAAGATCCCACATGCCGCGGAGCAACTAAGCCCGTGTGCCACAACTACTGAGCCTGTGCTCTACAGCCCGCAAGCCACAACTACAGAGCCCACGTGCCACAACTACTGAAGCCCGCACGCCTACAGCCTGTGCTCCGCAACGGGAGAGGCCACCGCAATGAGAAGCCCGTGCATGGCAAACAAAGAGTAGCCCCCGCTCGCCACAACTGGAGAAAGCCCGCGTGCAGCAACGAAGACCCAACGCAGGCAAAAATAAATAAATAAATAAACTAATGATCAGTACACTAGGGAGGTGTAGTTTGTATGCTGAAATGTGAGAATTTCTAAGCATTCCTATGGTTAAGAGGGCAATCAGGAGGGGATATTTAAAATTGGAAACGTATTGGCCAAATCCCAAAGGTGTGATCTCTGAGCCCAAGGTGGTCACTACAGCGCCTACACCATGTTGGACACTCAATATTTCTGATGGGTTCACATTGGCATACTGTCAGATATTTAGAGTGAAGCATTGGCAAATCCAAAGTAAGGATTCAAAGCAGTGACTCAAGTTGGCTCTTTAACCTATAAACGCACCCAGTTTCCTTGGCAAATCTCAAACACCATGTATGTGTGTATACATGTGTAATTCATTTCCCCATTGAGTTTTGAGTTCCTTGAGGGCAGGAATTTAATCCTATTCTTTGAGAGCCTCCACAATGCCCAGCAGAGAGCTGAACTCAGAAGGCGTGTCCAGTAAATCATGGCTGAGTTGAATGGAATTCTCTAGCTATTATAACTATGGACAGTTTGGTCATTAGAAAGCAGCTGAGGAGGCTTCCTCTGGGCCGTGCTCTGCACTGGCTCCGTGGAGAGGACATGCCAGGCATAAGAAACCTATTCTTTGCCTACATGCTGCCTAAGGAGAAATGGAGAGTGTCGGTACCCCAGATGGTTAGAGCTGAAAGGGGCCTAGGGCACCATGCTGGCCAACTGTTCATTTTACCTGGGATGGCACCAAGGTCCAGGGAGATGAATGGTTCAGCTCAGTCAGTGAACCAGGTGACAGGAGTTCAGTGTGATTCAGAGGTGATGTAATGGGCTTTAAGCAGAGTTTGGAAATTAAGGAGGCTTTGATTTGGGAGAGGAGAAGGGAGAGGACCCTTCTGGTAGGGGGATGGCAAGAAGAGGTTTGAGGTGGGAGTCGGTGGCGAGCAGAAGTGGCAGTCAGTGGAGGGTGCGTGTTTGTTGGAGGAGGCTGTTGGCAGACGGCTGCAGGGTCTATGTGGTCAGAGGACCCGAGGAAGAGAGCCTTGTTGTCGTCTGTCGGTGGGAGGACACAGTGTTGTGTGACAGCCTGGCCAGTGGATAACAGCATGAAAGGTGAGGTGGTCAGGCAAGTACCCCGGCCAGGAGAGTAGCTGGCAAGGGCTGATGCCAAGAAGAACTGCCATGCTCTGGGTAGAGGGCCAGATGTGCACTGGGGCAGGAAGAGGGCAAGCAGAGTCTTCCCAGGAGGCTGGGAAACCAGGGCACATGCCCTGGGACAACTAGAAAACAAGACAGCCTGGAATCCAGTGCTAAATTGCATGGCACAAAATGCTAAGTGGGCGGCCAGAGAAGGGGAAGGGTCTTGGAGCCACAAGGAAGGCACGCTGAACAACGTGGATTTTGAGCAGAACTTTTAAAAAAGAGCAGCTTTTGGAGAGAAGGGGGTTTCCAGGTGTATTGATCATGTCTTTTATTTTCTGTATTTTTCTGATGCTTTGACATCCTGAGGGCTTGCTAATCCTGGAGAGACTGCCCCTCCCAGGGCTAGCTAATTCCTAGAGATAGCAAACCACTCACCTGCAAACACACCTTTCATTTACAAATCAGTCAACCCCAAGGCTGTACCCCCAACCAGCTCTTACGTCTAACTTTCACACACCAAGCCAATATTCCCTTGTCCTAATCACCCACACACCAAGCCAATATTCCCTTGTCCTAATCACCCCAAGGTCAGGTACTAGAGACCACCCCCATAGCCCAGAGTCTGCTGATAGCCATTATTCAAACTCTCCAATCCTAAAATTGCTCCAACTTCCCTACCGTGCCTCACCCATTCCTTCTTGCAGAAACCACAGTAAAGGCCCTGGGCCATCCTTGTCTCTCACTCCTTCTGCCTCCTGACTGACACTGGTGTTTCCCCATGTGACCCTGCATGGCTAGACATGCCCCCTTCTCTTGGGGATTGTGAGTAATAAAACTTGTTTTAATGGTATTGATCTCTCCGAGTCATTACTCAGTCACTTCTATATCCTGGGTACAACCAGAACACGAGGGAGGGGAACAGACATCATGCTTGGGCAGCTGGTGCAGAGGAAAGAGCATGGACCTTGGGGGGAGACAGAGCTAGGCTCAGATCCCCCTCTTTTCCTCTGACTCTCCTTTCCTGCTCCATCTTCCCCAGACCTCACTTTCCATCACTGCCCAGTGACCTCCTGCTCTGTTTTTCTCTGAGTGGCCCAGCCAAATTCCAGTATTTTTTTTTTTTTTACTGCCACTTACGAGTTTGGGCCTCGTCAGTCCCAGTAAGCAGCCCTTTCAGCCTCACCTTCAACTGCGGTATGATGTTTTCCCTGCTATGAAGGAATTTCAGGAGCCTCTAAGGCCAATGGGGAAGAAAATTTGGGAGGAAGGCATGGGTAGACTGGGAGAACGTTCCTGGAACTACTAAAATTGCAGTCCTTGGCTGGGACCAGGTGAAGCTCACAAAATGCCAAACTTTGATTCTGAGACAGAGAGGATGTGAGAGCTGGGAGCCCAGCATGAATGTCCCCTTTCCCCTTCCCTGGACTTGGTTAATCACCCAGTGACTTAGGCACGTGCCAGGCGGTGGCTTTGCCCATTCAGCAAGCTTGGGACAGTGACAGGAAAGAGCAGTAGGATTAAAAGTTGGGACTCCTCGGGCTTCCCTGGTGGCGCAGTGGTTGAGAGTCCGCCTGCCGATGCAGGGGACACGGGTTCGTGCCCTGGTCCGGGAGGATCCCACATGCCGCGGAGCGGCTGGGCCCGTGAGCCATGGCCGCTGGGCCTGCGCTCCGCAATGGGAGAGGCCGCAACAGTGAGAGGCCCGCGTACCGCAAAAAAAAAAAAAAGTTGGGACTCTTCAGTTTGGGTTCACACTCTGCACCGATGAGCTCAGATGACTTTGGGCCTCTGCTTCTTCATCTGTAAAACGGAGGAGCAGGACCACGTACATCTGAGGGCCCTTCCAGCTCTGGACATCTAGAAATCTATGAAGCAGGAAGCAGCCCCTCCTCCAGGCTGCCAACCCCGTCCCAGCTTCAGGCATGTGCCGGGACCCTTTACTCCTCTGGGCGAAGGAAAATAAAAGGTCCCCTCATGCTGTGCCTTCAGGGTACAAGTGGCGGGGCTTCACAGGACTGGTCCTCAGAGCCCCTGGAATGGCGGTTCAGGTTGACTCCCCGGAACTGGAGCCAGACTAGGGTGGGCTGAGTGTCCTGCCCAAGGTGGGGCTGCAGAGGGCAGCAGACGAGCTTCTTGGAGCCAATATGCACAACTCCCAGCTCCTGTGGGAGAGTGCCAATTTCCTATTTACCTTTCACGACTTAGGAACAGTCCAGAATTTGGCTGAGTCTGCCTCAACGGGTGAATATACACTCCGTTTTCTTAGACATTTCCTCCTTGCTACCCCAGGCCTACCTGGCCTTCAAAGACCCACCCACCCCTCCTCAGCTGCCCGCTCCCTGCCCACTCCCTTTGAGCAGCTGTAGCTTTTCTCTCTACCCAGTTCACTATTTCCTGGTGGGGTTCCTTAATCTTCAAATCCTCTCCCTCCCCACCAAGTGATGGTAACCACCCTGAGGGCAGGTTCTTTGTCCTAACATCACAGCAGGCAGGAGTGAAAACCTATATGATGAGATGATGCTGGGAAAGATTAACCTTGGCTTCGGAAAATCTTTGTCAGGTCACGGCTGTGCTTGTGGGGAGATACCCCCTTCCTCACCCCAGAAAGGAGGCCCATCACAGGGGGAGGGCTGGGGCAGATGCTCCACGTCAACCCAGGTCCTCTCATCAGCCCTGTGAAGTGTTTTTTGCTTTTTACACATTGGGGTTCATGGAGGTGGGTCATTGGTTCAGAAATACAGAGCGGCCTTAAGGATCCAGGTCCACCCGGTGGCAGGATTCCCGCTCCCACCACTGCCGCCTGCAGCAGAGGGCCCTGCTTACTGGCGGTGGGCCCCCAGGGAGGCACCTGTTCCTGACATGTGGTTGAGGCAGGGACTGGAAGCAGCCCTGGGAGAGAGAGTCAGGGGTGGAGGCAGGGCTCCGACCTCTGCTACCTGGAGGCCAGTTCCCAAGGAGGCTGAGGTTTCTCTGGGGGACGTGTGCGTTTCTTAGGGAAAAGATAGAACATGAGCTTGCTCCCTGGGGAACGGTTTTGCAAAAGCACACGCAGACACGTCCCCACACGCATGCACACACACACACGTGCACACACGCGAGCACACGCATCCACAGCCAGAGCCGTAACGGCACGGCTCCCCGTCCACGTCGGGCCTCCCCCCGCCAAACCCCGCTCTCCCTCCTACCCTATATGTGCAAATCTTGTGAAAACTCCACCACTCTTAAGGTTAATAAGGCTCATTTGCTTAAGATAGCACCTGTTTCTATGGTGACTCCTGCCACCCAGAATCTGTTCATCAACTGAGACAAGAAAACAGTGACTTCCACCCTCTTTGAAAGAAAGAAGCGAATTCTTAGCCAAGGGCTTGACAGGCCAGTAGCCCAAGGAGCTCTGGGCGCTGGTTTGCACCCTATTTAAGTCCCTCCTGGCCGCCCCTCACCCACACCCAAGCAGAGCCCCAGATTCTGCCTGAAGACTCTGGACTGTGGTTTCTTCCTTTTCGTCTGTCTGGGAAGCAACAGAGCCCACTGCGGGGAGGTGGTTCGCTTTGTCCTGCCGCCTTGGCCCCCGATCTCTCCATACCGGTGCCACTGTGTCTTTCTGGGCCGAGGCTGTCAGGAGAGCCCTGGGAAGCGCTGGGCCTTCCTCCCCTCCTGCTGCCCCGACTGGGGGCCGTGGCTCACTCTGGGGCCTGCATCCCTGCAGACGCCCCCAGCACGCCTCCTGCCACGGGCTGGCTGAAGCTCCCCGACCAGAGCTGTTCAGGCCCCAGCCTGCCCACCGGCCCACTCTGGTTCCCTAAGGTGTATGGCTGAAGTTTGCAGCAACCACCTGACACAGGTGCCAACCTTGGGGCGTAAATCACTAGGGAAGTAGGTTCCGAGGAGGGTGTTGCTAAAGACAAAGCTCCCGCGACTGATTTACCTTTTAAAATAAACGGGAGCAGCTTCCACGTCCTCCCTCTAACAATCTCACTCTCTCCGTGCTCGAAACGCTTTGTTGACTGGGAGGGCAAGTACACGGGGAATTACGAGGAACTTGGAGCTTGTTTTATGTGCTGGGAGGCCCAGGGGAGTGTGTTGCGCATGTGAATAACATTTTGGTGCAAAGAAAGTTTGAGGACTGCTGATTAGAGGATCAAGAATCATAGACTGTCGGGCTTCCCTGGTGGCGCAGTGGTTGAGAGCCCGCCTGCCGATGCAGGGGACACGGGTTTGTGCCCCGGTCCGGGAAGGTCCCACATGCCGCGGAGCAGCTAGGCCCGTGAGCCATGGCTGCTGAGCCTGCGCGTCCGGAGCCTGTGCTCCGCAACGGGAGAGGCCACAACATTGAGAGGCCCGCGTAAAGCTAAAAAAATAAAAAATAAAAAAAAATAAAATAAAAACACAAAGTCGGGGCTTCCCTGGTGGCGCAGTGGTTGAGGGTCCATCTGCCAATGCATGGGACATGGGTTCGTGCCCAGTCTGGGAGGATCCCACTTGCCGTGGAGCGGCTGGGCCTGTGAGCCATGGCCGCTGAGCCTGAGCACCCGGAGCCTGTGCTCCGCAACAGGAGAGACCACAGCAGTGAGAGGCCCGCGTACCGCAAAAAAAAAAAAAAAAAAAAAACACAA
>NW_006776652.1:2066139-2089795 GCF_000442215.2 Lipotes vexillifer
AAAAAAAAAAAAAAAAAAAATCCACAAAGTCATTTTCATCCTCCTGTTTAAAATCCTCCAACAGCACATGTGTCAAACTCCCTGCCCAGGCCTGGACACAGGTCTATTTATTTATTCATTTATTTTAAAAATTTTATTGACATATAGTTGATTTACAAAGTTGTGTTAATTTCTGCTGTACAGCAAAGTGACTCAGTTACACACACACACACACACACACACACACACACACATATGTATACATATATATCTATTCTTTTTCATATTCTTTTCCATTATGGTTTAGCACAGGATATTGCATATAGTTCCCTGTGCTCTGCAGTAGGACCTTGTTGTTTATCCGTCCTATGTATAATAGTTTGCATCTTGGCCAGTGTATTATTAAAGGCCTTTGAGGCTCTGGCTCTGCCTGCCACACCACCCCCGTGGTGCTCCTGCCGAGCTGCATGCGGTGTCTTAACCCTTCTGTGTGTCTCAGGCCGCTATGGACCATTACTTGCTTGGGCCCCTCTCCCTAAGAAGCCTTTCTGTGATCTGCAAACACTTAGTTGCTTTATAGGAGTTAAGATCTCTAGATGAATGACACCTTCGAGGTCCAGAAAGAGCTGAGATTTATGATCACAGAGTCACTTTGAGAAACAGGAAGGGGAAATGTGGTTTCCTGTTGGTGAGTGTAATATCAATCCACATCAAAATTCCATAACAATTTAATAAGCAGATGGTCTGAGACAACAGAGGAAACACTGAACAGAGTCTGCATAGGCTCACTGAAAACAAGTCACTCCCGACCACTCAGATTTCTTTGTTCATGAAGGCAGTGGCCCCAGTGGACCAGGAGAAAGTGCTAAGTAAGCACGGTACAGCTTGACCGGCCAAGGCTTTAGACCAAGTCAATCATGGTAGCCTTGTGGGCAAATATGGTTTCAATGACTATGGTGTTTGGTGGGTTTGTGGCTTAGTTAACAAACCATTCCTGAAGAGTGTTAACTCATAAATGAGTGTCAACCTCAAGGGCAGTCCCTAGTGACACACCATGGGATTCTCCCAGAGGCTCCGCCTTGTTCAGTATCTTTGTAGATAGCATGCTCACTGAATTTGTAGGGCACCCAAAGTTTCAAGGAACTGCTAATATGAAGGGTGACATAAAACAGTTAATTTTGGCAAATTTGGAAGGATGGGCCTGCATTGAAAAAAATTAAACTTAATAGGGATTAATCTCAAATTCTATAGTTAGGTTCCAAATCAATTGCACAAGCACAGAATGGGGAAGATTCGGCCTAGCAGGAGTTCATGAAGGAAAATGATGAGAGGAGTTTTCATTAACTTTTAAGCTAATTTTAAGCTAATAATAGAATGTCAAACCATAATGCAAGAGTTAAGAAAGTTAATATAATCTTAGATCCATCATAGAAGTAGATGCTTTTAGATCATTGAAGATTATAAATTCCCTTTTTCTGCATCATTCAGACCACCCTCTGTTCATTCATTCATTCATTCCTTCAGCATGTGTTCAGCACATCTTAGGCCATGGGTTTCATTCAAGCACTGCAGATCAAATGTTTATAAAGTCAAATCCTTCCAGAGAAGAGTGCCTTGTGTAGTGAAGGGAGCAGAGAAGTAAATCAATGACTACAGTACAGAGTAGAGAGGGTTAGGATGGAGTTAAGTCCCAAGAGCCATGGGAGAAGAGAAGGTGGGCAAGGGGGAAGGCTCCACAGAAGAGGTGACCCTCGAGCAGGGTAGAACCCACCAGGCGAAAGCAAAGGAAAGAAGGAAGGGAGGGAGGGAGGGAGGAAGAAAGGAAGGAAGGAAGGAAGGAAGGAAGGAAGGAAGGAAGGAAGGATGCATCTGGGATTGATAACCACTGCTGTGGGGCCTTGTTTATTTATCTCTGTCCTGAGACACTGAGAAGTCACTGAAGGCTTCAACTAGGGGAGTAACATGATCCTATTTCAGTTTTAGAAACATCACCCATGAAGGAAAGATACTTTTGTAGGGGATGAGGTTATAGGAGGGGCATCCGTTAGAAGCCTTCTGCAATAACTATCTAGGGAGAGATGCTAAGGGCCTTAATTAGCTCAGCCATCTTGGCTTTTAATTCTATTTTTACAATTCTTTTTTTCTACCCCATTCAAATGTCTGAGCTTTTGGTTATTCTGTTCTCTTCCTGGAATGCAGTCCTTTATATCCTTTGACTTTTCCAGTCCTGCTCATAACTCAAGCCCCAGCACAACTCCTATCTCCACTGTGAAGTCATCACAATATGATATCACCCCATCCAGCCATCTATTCACTTGCCCAGCCACTATCTATCCGTCCATCCATCTATCCATCCATCCATCCATCCATCCCTTCCTTCATTCTTTTATCCATCCTTTCCTTCATGCCTTCATTCATTGATTCATTCAAAATTGACTGAGGGCCTTCTATGTTCTGGGCACTGTGCTAAGTGCTCAGGATATGACACAGTTCTGCCCACTAGGGACTCATGGTCTAATAGGGAAAAGAGACTCATAAATAATAACAAACTCATATGACGAGGACGTTAACAGAGGTTTGACTGAGTGTGGTAGGAGCCCAGGGTGGGACTGACTAACTCAGTCTGGGGGCGTCAGAGCAAGCTTTTCAGTGGAGGTGACATTTGAGCTGAGCCTTGAAGGAGGAGTAGTTGCCTCACTGTAAAGGGGAGAGTGATCTGAACTCTCACAGCTATTTGAGTCTAAAGGGCCCAGTTGAGTTGATGCTAACCCCCGTGAGTTCTACTCTCTGCTTCCTATACATTAGCCCTGTCTTTCCAACTGGGGAGCAGGAAAAACACATTTTAAATCCACCTAACATTTATTCATCCAATTATCTATCTATCATCTATCTATCTATCTATCTATCTATCTATCTATGCATCTATCATCTATCTGTCATGTGTGTCTTACATTATTATTTTTTAATAGCCACAGTGCTGAACACAGTGCAGGTTAAACAGTTGGTCCCAGCACTTCCTGGTTAAGTCCTTTGCCTGTGATGGCTGTTTTCCCTTAAGGTCTTTTAAGTGATAATCATGTGGACAGTTCATTCTCCAGCCAGGCCCTATTCTACCTCTTGGGAGTGACACAAGCTCTTTACTGCCAAAGGCTCAACTTCCTAAGTTTCCTGTGGAGGATTTACAGTGATAGTAGGTGGAAGGAGTAGAGAACCAGCAAGTAGGTAGCACCTACTAAGTGCCAGGTGCTGGGTATTTCACACATTTTAACTCATTGTGTCCTCACAACATTCCTGCGAGTTTGATGCTAGTGTCCTCTTTTTTTTTTTTTTTGACAAATGATAGTTTTTGCATACATGCCTATGTGGCTTATAAAATTCTTTTTTTTTTTTTTTGCTAGTATCCTCTTTAACAGTTGAGGGAACAGACTCAGAGTAGTGAATAATTTGCTCACAGTTAAGTCGGAGAAGGTGCCTCCCAGATCCATTCTCTAAGGCCCAGGGTCAGAGCTGTGCTACAGCTGAGGTGGGCACAGCCAACAACAGAGGTTAAGGGTAGGGGGCCAGGAACCTCAAACCCCACTGCTCACACCAGCACCGCTGCCTCTTAGCAGCCACACCTGGCCCTGACATAAGCTGTCACAGGGACCAGGCCTGGGTAGGAGGGGGTGGAACCTACCTAAACTCTAGAGACCTAATGTGGTGTCATGATAATGCGTGCAGGCTCTGCGTTCAAATCCCAGTCAGTCACTCACCAGCTGTGGGGTCCTGGACAGTCACTTAACCCCTCTAGGCGTTAATTTTCTTGTCTAGATTACCTTCCTCTTTGGGCTTTTGTGAGGATGAAATGAGAAATTCATGAAAACACAGTGCCCAGCACGACATGCTAAGTGTGCAAATATTTTATCTTCTTTTCTCTCTTCCTCTTCCCTTTCCTTTTTCTCCTTCCTTTTATTCTTCCTTCTTTAATCATTATTGTTGTTAACATTTTATAAGGATATAAGTTCTAAGAGGAGTATCTCTACCCAGGAGGGGAAATATGGCAGATGGAAACACTGTAGACACCAAGGGGCACATCTTACAGGTCATCTGCTCTACCTCCCGTGTGTGGGGGGATTTGGGGGGGAACATTCCTGGGTCACCCGTGACAAAGTACCTTCAGTGCTAAGTACTCCCTCCAGTGCGGAGTACATGCTCAGTTCTTAGGCAGTTCCAAATCTTAGAAAGTTCTTTCTTATATGGAGTCCAAACTGACTTCCATGTAAATTTCACACACTGGTTCTAATTCTCCCCAGTAGAGCACAGCAGGACTTCCCTGTTTTCCGATAGGATTTCTTCAAATTTTAAAAGAAATCTTTAAAGGACCCTGGAAGTCGGTTCTCATGGCTTCCCTTGGTGGTTCCAATAGGGCAGCCATCCCTGCTCTCCTGCTGTGGTTTCTACAAAGCCTCACCCTTCTGGTTGTTTCACTCATGGTGCGTGCTGCCTTTCTTAAAATACTGTGGCCAGAACAAAAGACAGTATTCCAGGTGTGGTACAAGCCATGCGCACCCACAGGACCTTCCTAGGATCAAGGAAGAATCACCATGTCGAATATGCTGCCACTGGCGCCCTTTGTCTCTGCCTCAGCACATGTGCTCGGGGTGGGGGGCTGGGGCCCAGGGGATGGTGACGGGCCCAGGTTTCTCATGGCAGGGCAGGGGGTGGGCCTAGACGGCTGGTCTCAGCCTCAGCCATTTTACAGCTTTAGGGCATCTACGGGTGTGTGTGTGAATGAGGGGTAGGAGTGTGTGTGTGTGTGTGTGTGTGTGTGTGTGTGTGTGTGTGTGTGTGTGTGTGTGACAGAGAGAAAGGGAGAGAGAGAGAGAGAAAGAAAGAGTTTTCTGCCTGATCCAGGAATGCTCCTGGATGGCAGAATTGGTTTCCATAACGACTTTCTGATATAAACATATTTGATAAAAATAAGTTAACTGCGGAGCTGTGGTGGAGCACAGATTCTCAGAGTGCAGAGAGAGAGAGAGAGAGAGAGAGAGGGAGAGAGAGGGCTCTTCAAAGAACAGCATTTCCCTTTTTTTTCACCCCTCCCGGTCAGTCTCCCTATACATACTTTCCATAAATCACCTAAAAAGCTTTGTTTCCCATATTCCTGTATATCCTGGCCCCCTTCCTGCCTGTGCACATAATATTCATGTTCTCTCTCCCCCTTTCTCCTTAGTTACCTGAAGCACTAGAGTATGTATGGGATAATATGATAAATTCATTTCCAATTCACTGCATTATCCCTTGAATATTTTAATGACTCATTGAATGGAGTAAAAAAAGCTGTTTCAAATGAACAATTATGCTGCATTAGTCTAAGGGTTGATTATATTTAAACAGTGCTCACATGGATAACAGGACACAGCGACCTCGGCATCCGAGAGCTAATTTGGCTCTTATCGCCAAATAATTTTACACCACAAATTACCATGAAAACCTAAAGGGCTTTAAAAACATTCATCAAAAGATAATATTCCACTTTGTAGCAACATTTTATTTAAATTATTTTGAATGGGAGCGAAGGCATCTTTGTGGCGGGACAATGACAGCCAAGTGGGGATAGTGAGAGATAAGGAAATGGTGAGGGGTGCTGGGTTGGGTTAAAAATAAAGGTGGGAAGCGTTGGGGTCCTGACAGTGGGAAACACACCATAGGCCTGACTGGCACTTGCAGCCCAGCCCTGTGTGCCGGCTATGGCCTGGGGTGACTCCAGGGGACCCTGATCTGGACCAGGGGGTCACAGGGCAATTCCCAGAGGCTGAATGATGGGGCAGACCCCCTTTCCCCCTACTTTTCCCACCAAAGTAAGTCTGGGTCAGGTTGGTGCCTCCAGGCTAGGCCTGGATCCATGTACACTCCAGAGGCAAAAGGATGAGCTACTTTTGGAACTTCCCTGGTGGTCCAGTGGTTAAGAATCTGTCTTGCAATGCAGGGGACTCCGGTTCTATCCCTGGTCGGGGAACTGAGGTCCTACATGCCACGGGGCAACTAAGCCCGCATACTGCAACTACTGAGCCCGCGCGTTTCACAATTAGGCACACCACAACTAGAGAGAAGCCCGCGTGTCGCAACGAAAGAAAGATCCTGCGTGCCGCAACTAAGACTCGACGCGGCCAAAAATAAATAAAAATTAAAATAATAATAATACAAAAGGATGAGCTGCTTTTACCACATGGTTTGTGTGTTGGGGCGTTGCCTAGAGTTCTTACTTTGCAAAACATGAGTCCAACAGCCTAAGGAAAGTTGCTAAATCATAAGTGGCTGCTGTGGTCAGATCTCAGAGTTGGGGTGGTGGGAGAGAGAGTCACATTGACCAAGGCCCTACTCTTCTGTTCTGTGCCACGACCCTTAAACTCATCGGACATTGGGAAATAGATATTATTATCGTGCTCATTTTAAGGATGAAGAAACTGAGGCTCAGAGATTCCCAACTGGAAGTGGCAGAGCCTGGAGCCTCCCTCAGTTCATCTGGGTGTCCATGTACACACCTGGTTTATAACCAGGGCCTCTGCATTGTCCCCATCATCAAACGCTCTTTAGGGCTCCTGGATCCAAACCGACATGCCCTTAGGGAGCATGTGCCATGCCTTGCAGGTGTTTATTACTTAAAATGGACCCTCACAGGGCAGGGCAAAGCGTGCATGGGCATGTGCACAAATAGCAGCAGCAAAACTAAAAATACAGGTCTAAAGAAAGAAAGGAATTAATTAATCTTATTTCCTTGGTTTGACCTCTTCATCTGAACATGTGGTCCTGATGAAGACTGTTTATTCTTTCTTCTTCTGTTTATTCTTGCTTTGGAGTATACAGAAAATCGGATTATATAACTATATATATATATTTAATTTTTTTTTGTTTTTGCAGTACGCGGGCCTCTCACTGTTGTGGCCTCTCCTGCTGCGGAGCACAGGCTCTGGACGCGCAGGCTCAGTGGCCATGGCTCACGGGCCCAGCCGCTCCGCGGCATGTGGGATCTTCCCGGACCGGGGCACGAACCCGCGTCCCCTGCATCGGCAGGCAGACTCTCAACAACTGCGCCACCAGGGAAGCCCTATATTTAAATTTTTATTGGATCTGCTGCTCGATTGATTAGGAGCGAGGATAAATTTGCCCCTTTATATAGTGCTTTTCTCTAGGGAGGCTTCTGCTTGCTGCATATGTAATTTCCCTTTTCCCATCTCAATCCTGAAGAGCAAGGATTTGTGTCAGTTTTACAGACAAGAAGCCACAATTTCAGAGAGGTCAAGTAACTTGCCTGAGATCTCTCAGCAGTGGGACCAATAATTCCAACACAAGAGTCCTGACACGTGCTAATCACCTAGCTGGAAAGCAAGGGGCTATGATCCCAGCTCTGTTTATTGCGTTACCCATTTATCTTATTCACCGAACATACTAAGAGGTCCTCTAAAAAAACACCTCTCATTATGGAAAAATCCAATGCTATAGAAAAGTAGACAGAATAATGAGCCCTTAAGGTCCTTTTAATTCAGCCCAGAATTGCTTGCACTTACAGCTGCCAAAGGTTGAGGGCACTGAATGAAAGGGAAACGTGAACTTGCCGTTTCCTTTTCTTTCTTAAAACAAAAAAGATATTCAGGACAAATTTTAGAATCATTGACGGTTTCTAGGAAGATTTTCTTTTTTGGAAGAAAAATGGTACCCTTGTCTCCTTAATTGTTCTTGGTGTTCTTTGTCACCAATCATGATAGTCTTTGTGGAAAGTATTAATATAGCATCTTCCTGTGTTCAATATTCCCATTAACAATAAAAAACGTAATGAAAATATCTGCATGAAAAGCCCTGAGCACTAATTTCAGAGACAAATAGAAGATGAACCACCAATAAACATTTCTTCTGAAATGAATGATGCAAATTAATTGATATCTTAATTAGGCTTTAGCACGAAGGTTATTAATTAGATTGAATTAGAACTGAAAGCATCTAAAAGGAAAAGCTGGGGATGTGGCACTTGGGGGGAAGGAAAGATGTTATGTGTCAACGTTCTGTTCGAAATCTTTTCCGCTCAATGAGAGATTTTCAAAGAGGGGACCCAGAAAGACAGCATGCTTTATTTATCAGTCCCTGCCTGCCGTGGTCTGGCCAGTTTTGGGGACTAAAGTCTAGTCTTCTCCCTGAGTGAATGAGAACCCACAGGTATACGGAGTTCCAGCCCCAGCCAGCTCCTGGTGCCCTCATAACCCTACCCGCATGCTGCAGCCTCCTTCCTCTACCCTCCTAGAGTAGAAGCCCTCAGAGGGCAGGGAGTCCCCCTATTTTGTTTGTGTTTGTAACCCCAGTGCTAGTGCAGGGTCTGACTTTGAGCAATCATGATAACATCACAGCAAACAGTTACATAGAACTTTCTATGTGTTCTGGGTCCTGTTCTAAACACTTTACTTAAGAAAACTCGTTTAAGCATCAATAACAACAGTGTGAGGCAGGGACTATTGGGATTCCCACTTTACAAGTGAGCAAATTGAGACACAGGTTGAGCAACTCCCCTCCACCCACCCCCACCCAACCCAAATCACAAAGCTAATACTGGTGGATTCAGATTCGAACCACAAGTCTGGGTCCAGATTCCTGACCCTGAAACACTATGCCATAACAAATAATGGTCAATCCACACTTGTTGAATGACATGAACAAGGGTGCCATGAATGCCTGGTCCCTCCTGATGGACTTCTCTCTAGTTCCTAGTTTTTATTTAAGGACTAGAGCTTTGCCCTACTCTGTCCTAGACCCCACCAGTCTCTCACTGGGGGCTGCAAATGTTTCACATATTCCTAAGGACTGGTTTATATTCTGTTTCAACCTGGACAGGCAGTCCAAAAATTGTCCCTACTGAGGGGCTCCCATGGCCATGGGGCAGCCCACCACCCAATTAGGCCTGAGTCCCTAATAACATGGCCAGCCTAGGTTCCACCAAGTTTGCCCCTGTGGCCATTGTGAATCGCAGGGCCACTGTTATTCTATAACTGCAGTGACTTCATGGCATGCCTTATTGCTGAGGCCGCTTGCTGCTGAGGGTTATGATAATATGTAGGGTTTGCTTTTATGGGGGTGGGGGTCCAAGATATTTATCAAGTGTATTTTATTTACCAAGACAGCATTCCCTGGGGAGGTTCCCTGGAAGCATCAACCTGTAAAAGGTAACCAGGAACAGCCCTGGGATGACGGGGGCTCTGTTTCTGTTATGCATACCATTTTACAGAAAGGGCACCATGACATGCCCCTCGCCACAGTGGAGTTGATGAGAGAGATGTGGTGTGAAGCCTAACCACGTGGGATGGTGGTTTGGAGTTCGGTCGCCTGGATTGAAGACCCACCTCTACAACCCCCTAGCTGAGAGACTGTATCATTCGATCTCACCAGGCTTTGTTTCCCCATCTGTAAAATGGGGATAATGCCTGGTTCACAAAGTGATTGCAAGGATTAAAAGGAAATTGTGCAAATTGCTTCACAGATAGGTGATATTAACAACAACCCAGGCATTCTGAATCTGCCGTCTTCCTTCCAGCTGCTAAACCCCTCCTGGATGCCCGTTGAATGCGGATGCCCTGTTCTCTCCGGACTGACCCAAGTGGTGCCCAGGAATCTGCATTTTAACAAGCTCACCAGCAGATACGAACGTGCTCTAATGTTGGGGACTGACAGCTATCACCAACACACAGGAAGTGCTTCTGGGTTTGGTTAGAGCCCTCTCTTCCTTTGGCCGTGGTCCACAGCCTGAGACCCACGCTGGCCTGGTTTTTCTACTGGCTGTGCAGCTGGCAGAATGCGGGGGCCGGTGGGCAGGCCGAGTGGACATAGCTGGGGAGAGCTGCTGCTTCCTGCTGGACCCTTGCATCAGGGCAAGTGGGTGAAAACGCGGCGGAAACCCAAGCTTCCTCCGGCCGGAGCGGGAAAGCTGAGGGCCGCACCCGGGCAGGTGGCCCTGGTAAGCTCTGTGGCTTAGTGGTCTCGCCGGCCAGCTGCCCCCTGCCACCTGCTCTGCTTCTAAGCTGGGCTGCTGGGGCTAAACCCATGTTGGCACCACAAGGCTTGTGCGAAAGAACTGTCCTGTCCTGTATTGGGGGAGGGGAGACTTCAGGCTTGGAAGAGAGGAAGCCTCATGGCTCCAAGGCCCCTTCTACTCTGAAATGATTCCATCCACATTCCATTTCATTCCAGTTTCTGAAATTGAGACTCAGAATTGCCCAGTAGAACCTTCTTACAGGCAGCCCTGTGCATGGGGGCAGACTGTAAATATGATGACCAGAGCAGTATTCTTTTCTTGAGAGTTTCACCCCCTTGTGGCCACCTTGTGCCTGTGCTCTAATTTGGGGCAGGATCCAGTATGCTTTCCCTTTTGTGCTCTCAGCTCCCCTCCCTCCATTAAGTCAGGTCTCTCCCCCAGGTCTTCCCTTTTGCACGTTTATGGTGTTTCCAAGGCTCTCCATGAGGCCGAGAGGGGCGCTTGGCCAGGGAAGGGTGATGGAGCGATGACCCAACTTTCCCTCAACAGCCCGGCTCGGCCTCTGTCCCAGAAGCTGCTGCCGCAAGTCTCCCTGGAGGGAGCCCCTTCTTAGGCTGTAGCCAGGGCTATCCCTGAAAACGGGCTGTTCCCCTGAGCATCCTATGAAGGGCCTGTGGTCACTGGGAGGGGGTTGGTTGCCAGGGTAACCCGCCACACACCTCCAAGTCCCCACTCCAGTGGTTGTGAGAGCCCAGCCTTGCCAGGGGAGTCAATAGCTAGTTCAGACCAGTACCCCTTCTTCTGCCCCGTAGCTCTAGAAGGAAAAACACAAAGTCCTTACAGTTGTGGTATGTGCTGTGTTTTACAGAGTGCTCTTACGACACTAACTGGATGATCACGACAACCACATTGCAGAGGTAACACGGTTCCCACCTTACAGATAAAGACAAAACGCCGAGAGAGACTCCATGACATGATGGAGATCATTGAGGTGGGAACCAGCCCAGCCTGGATCCAAACTTAGTCTTTCTAGGTCTGGGTTCCCACTGTCTTACAGGGTTGGTGCCTTTGCACATGTGATGCAAAGGCCATCGGCAGGCTTTCTAGGCACAAGATGCGTGGATGCCTGATGCTAGTGTGGATTTTCCCAAAGTGCACTGCCACATGCTCGTGAACAAAAGATTCAACAGTCAAGTGAGATTGGAAAATAAATGCATGTTATATAATGCGTACTAGGATATTAAAAGCTCTAAAAGGCCCTTCGGTGAGGAATGGGATTAATACATATTAACCCAGAGTCTCCGAAACTTGCCTGGCAATGGAGCCTTTTTGTTTTTTGTTTTTTCACCTAATGCCCATTAACAAGCCACCAAATTTGCGTCCCTCAGACCTACTCTGGAAAGGCGGAGCCGGGGTCCTTCGTCATTATGGTTGATGACAAAAGGACAAAAATGAGGGGAGGCCACTTGTTTCTGTACAAAGAAAAAGAGATCGCCATGCCTCCTCCATGCCCCTTGGCCCATCAGCAGGAGATGTTTCCAGAGTCCCCTGCCACCTGGACTACACAGAATCACCTGGTGCCCCCAAAATCCAGGCCCCTGACAGTGGTGTGCTGGAGCCAATTGTTGCATTTTCAGAAAATTTGTGATTCACTCATTAAATCGTTAACTTGAAATTGGCCATGGTGGGAGTCTTTCTTTACACTACAGAAATCAGCAAACACTACAAATGGGGGCTTTCTCCCCACTTATCCTGAGACAAGGATATCCTGATCCTGTGTATCACTGATCCTGGGTCATTTTCTGAAATTATTAGAAAACATGGGCGAGGCTGTGACAGCTGGGTGCTGGGGGCAACCTGACATGGAAGTCCTTGCTCATCAGAGTCCCCAGCCCTCCTGAATGAGAGCTGAGAACTGTGCAGAATGATAATCCTCCAGCCCCAAATCTCCAGTGAATCAGAAAGTGCCTTCTGGCCTGCTTACCTTGATATCTGTCACCAGCCAGTGTCTCCAGAATCGAGCTTTGGGAGAAGACCTGCTGGGGGCATCTGGATCCACCATCACCAGGATGTAGGTTGCACCCTGTAACACATTCACCAGAAAGAAGTGTAGCATCGTGGCTAGAATTTGGAAAGGAAATCTATAAGGTGCAGACTCTCCTTTTACCTCAATTCCAGCTGAGAGTGGCTGACCAACACCTAAAGCTTCCTACTCGATTCATCCCTGTTCTCATGACATTCCTCTTGTGTCACATGCTTATTCTCAGAGAACTGAAGTCTATCAAGTAGGCAGCTTAATAGCTTGGCTTTCCCTTTATAAAGAAGAATAAATCAAACAAGCATATTTACTTGGCACCTAGAAGTCTGCCAGGAGCTGTGGAGGAAACAAAGAAACCTAAAACAGGGCTTCTGCTCTCAGGAAGCTCACAGTGTAGTTGGAGCGACTTGTCCATTAATTCAGCAAATACAGGAGAGCTTACTCGGTGTCAGGAACTGTACTGATTGCAAGGAATGCTCAGATTCATTCATCTCTTCAATAAGCATTTACTCAACACCTATTATGTGCCAGAAACTGTTCTAGGTGCTGGGAATCCAACAGAGAACAAGCAGGTGTGACCCATACTTTCAGGAAGGTTTTACTCTAGGTAAGAGACACAGATTAAAAAGAAAGAAAGAAAGAAAAAAAAAAAAGAGCAGAAGCAAGAAGAGCTACAATCCTGCAGTCTGTAGAACAAAAACCACATTCACAGAAAGAAAGACAAGATGAAAAGGCAGAGGGCTATGTACCAGATGAAGGAACAAGATAAAACACCAGAAGAGCAACTAAATGAAGTTTAGTTAGACAGGCAACCTTCCAGAAAAAGAATTCAGAATAATGATGGTGAAGATGATCCAGGACCTTGGAAAAAGAACGGAGACAAAGATCGAGAAGATGCAAGAAATGTTTAACAAAGACATAGAAGAATTAAAGAACAAACAAACAGAGCTGAAAAATACAATAACTGAAATGAAAACTACACTAGAAGGAATCAATAGCAGAATAAGTGAGGCAGAAGAACGGATAAGTGACCTGGAAGACAGAATGGTGGAATTCACTGCCGCAAAACAGAAAAAAGAAAAAAGAATGAAAAGAAATGAAGACAGCCTAAGAGACCTCTGGGGCAACATTAAATGCAACAAAATGCGCATTACAGGGGTCCCAGAAGGAGAAGAGAGAGAGAAAGGACCTGAGAAAATATTTGAAGAGATTATAGTCTAAAACTTCCCTAACATGGGAAAGGAAATAGCCACCCAAGTCCAGGAAGCTCAGAGTGTCCCATACAGGATAAACCCACAAAGGAGAAACACACAAAGACACATAGTCATCAAATTGGAAAAAATTAAAGACAAAGAAAAATTATTAAAAGCAGCAAGGGAAAAATGACAAATAACATACAAGGGAACTCCCATAAGGTTAGCAGCTGATTTCTCAGCAGAAGTGAGTGGCATGATATACCTAAAGTGATGAAAAGGAAGAACCTACAACCAAGATTACTCTACCCAGCAAGGATCTCATTCACATTTGATGGAGAAATCAAAAGCTGTACAGACAAGCAAAAGCTAAGAGAATTCAGCACCACCAAACCAGCTCTACAATAAATGCTAAAGGAACTTCTCTAAGTGGGAAACACAATAGAAGAAAAGGACCTACAAAAACAAACCCAAAACAATTAAGAAAATGGTCATAGGAACATACATATCGATAATTACCTTAAACGTGAATGGATTCAATGCTCCAACCAAAAGACACAGGCTTGCTGAATGGATACAAAAACAAGACCCATCTATATGCTGTCTACAAGAGGGCCACTTCAGACCTAGGGACACATACAGACTGAAAGTGAGAGGATGGAAAAAGATATTCCATGCAAATGGAAATCAAAGGAAAGTTGGAGTAGCAATACTCATATCAGATAAAATAGACTTTAAAATAAAGAATGTTACAAGAGACAAGGAAGGACACTACATAATGATCAAGGGATCAATCCAAGAAGAAGATATAACAATTATAAACACATATGCACCCAACACAGGGCACCTCAATACATAAGGCAACTGCTAACAGCTCGAAAAGAGGAAATCGACAGTAACACAGTAATAGTGGGGGACTGTAACACCTCACTTACACCAATGGACAGATCATCCAAAATGAAAATAAATAAGGAAACAGAAGCTTTAAATGACACAATAGACCAGATAGATTTCATTGATATTTAAAGGACATTCCATCCAAAAACAGCAGATTACACTTTCCCCTCAAGTGTGCACGGAACATTCTCCAGGATAGATCACATCTTGGGTCACAAATCAAGCCTCAGTAAATTTAAGAAAATTGAAATCATATAAGCATCTTTTCTGACCACAGCGTTATGAAATTAGAAGTGAATTACAGGGAAAAAAACGTAAAAAACGCAAACACATGGAGGCTAAACACTACGTTACTAAATAACCAAGAGATCACTGAAGAAATCAAAGAGGAAATCAAAAAATACCTAGAGACAAACGCCTATGAAAACACGAGGATCTAAAACCTATGGGATGCAGCAAAAGCAGTTCTAAGAGTGAAGCTTATAGCTATACAAGCCTACCTCAAGAAACAAGAAAAATCTCAACTAACCAGTCTAACCTTACACCTAAAGGAACTAGAGAAAGAAGAACAAACAAAACACAAAGTGAGCAGAAGGAAAGAAATCATAAAGATCAGAGCAGAAATAAATGAAATAGAAACAAAGAAAACAATAGCAAAGATCAATAAAACTAAAAGCTGGTTCTTTGAGAAGATTAACAAAACTGATAAACCGTTAGCCAGACTCATCAAGAAAATGAGGGAGAGGACTCAAATCAATAAAATTAGAAATGAAAAAGGAGAAGTTAAAACAGACACCACAGAAATACAAAGCATCCTAAGAGACTACTATAAGCAACTCTATGCCAATAAAATGGACAACCTGGAAGAAATGGGCAAATTCTTAGAAAGGTATATCTTTCCAAGACTGGACCAGGAAGAAATAGAAAATATGAACTGACCAATCACAAGTAATGAAATTGAAACTGTGACTAAAAATCTTCCAACAAACAAAAGTCCAGGACCAGATGGCTTCACAGGTGACTTCTATCAAACATTTAGAGAAGAGCTAACACCCATCCTTCTCAAACTCTTCCAAAAAATTGCAGAGGAAGGAACACTCCCAAACTCATTCTATGAGGCCACAATCACCCTGATACCAAAACCAGACAAAGATACTACAAAAAAAGAAAATTACAGACCGATATCACTGATGAATATAGATGCAAAAATCCTCAACAAAGTACTAGCAAACAGAATCCAACAACACATTAAAGGGATCATACACCATGATGAAGTGGGATTTATCCCAGGGATGCAAGGATTCTTCAATATGCGCAAATCAATCAACGTGATACACCATATTAACAAACTGAAGAATAAAAACCATATGCTCATATCCATAGATGCAGAAAAAGCTTTTGACAAAATTCAACACCGATTTATGATAAAAACTCTCCAGAAAGTGGGTACAGAGGGAACCTACCTCAACATAATAAAGTCCATATACAACAAACCCACAGCAAACATCATTCTCAATGGCGAAAAACTGAAAGCATTTCCTCTAAGATCAGGAACAAGGCAAGGTTGCCCACTCTCACCACTATTATTCAACATAGTTTTGGAAGTCCTAGCCATGGCAATCAGAGAAGAAAAAGAAATAAAAGGAATACAAATTGGAAAAGAAGAAGTAAAACTGTACCTGTTTGCAGATGACATGATACTATACATAGAGAATCCTAAAGATGCCACCAGAAAACTACTAGACCTAAACAATGAATTTGGTAAAGTTGTAGGATACAAAATTAATGCACAGAAAGCTCTTGCATTCCTATACACTAATGATGAAAAATCTGAAAAAGAAATTAAGGAAACACTCCCATTTACCACTGCAACAAAAAGAATAAAATACCTAGGAATAAACCTACCTAGGGAGACAAAAGACCTGTATTCAGAAAACTGTAAGACACTGATGAAAGAAATTAAAGATTATACCAACAGATGGAGGGATATACCATGTTCTTGGATTGGAAGAATCAATATTGTGAAAACGACTATACTACCCAAAGCAATTTACAGATTCAACGCAATTCCTATCAAATTACCAATGGCATTTTTTACAGAACTAGAACAAAAAAATCTTAAAATGTGTATGGAGACACAAAAGACCCCGAATAGCCAAAGCAGTCTTGAGGGAAAAAAACGGAGCTGGAGGAATCAGACTCCTTGACTTCACACTATACTACAAAGCTACAGTAATCAAGACAATATGGTACTGGCACAAAAACAGAAACATAGATCAATGGAACAAGATAGAAAGCCCAGAGATAAACCCACACACCTATGGTCAACTAATCTATGACAAAGGAGGCAAGGATATACAGTGGAGAAAAGACAGTCTCTTCAATAAGTGGTGCGGGGAAAACTGGACAGCTACATGTAAAAGAATGAAATTAGAACACTCCCTAACACCATACACAAAAATAAACTCAAAATGGATTCGAGACATAAATGTAAGACCGGACACTATAAAACTCTTAGAGGAAAACACAGGAAGCGCACTCTTTGACATAAATCACAGCAAGATCTTTTTTATCCACCTCCTAGAGCAATGGAAATAAAAACAAAAATAAACAAATGGGACCTAATGAAACTTCAAAGCTTTTGCACAGCATAGGAAACCATAAACAAGAAGAAAAGACCATCCTCAGAATGGGAGAAAATATCTGCAAATGAATCAATGGACAAAGGATTAATCTCCAAAATATATAAACAGCTCATGCAGCTCAATATTAAAAAAGAAACAACCCAATCCAAAAATGGGCTGAAGACCTAAATACACATTTCTCCATAGAAGACATGCAGATGGCCAAGAAGCACCTGAAAAGCTGCTCAACATCACTAATTATTAGAGAAATGCAAATCAAAACTACGATGAGGTATTACCTCACACCAGATAGAATGGGCATCATCAGAAAATCTACAAACAACAAATGCTGGAGAGGGTGTGGAGAAAAGGGAAGCCTCTTGCACTGTTGGTGGGAATGAAAACTGATCCAGCCACTATGGAGAACAGTATGGAGGTTCCTTAAGGAACTAAAAATAGTATTAACATATGACCCAGCAATCCCACTACTGGGTATATACCCTGAGAAAACCATAATTCAAAAAGACACACGCACCCCAATGTTCATTGCAGCACTATTTACAATAGCCAGGTCATGGAAACAACCTAAATGCCCATCAACAGCTGAATAGATAAAGAAGATGTGGTACATATATACAATGGAATATTACTCAGCCATAAAAAGGAACGAAATTGGGTCATTTGTTGAGACGTGGATGGATCTAGAGACTGTCATACAGAGTGAAGTAAGTCAGAAAGAGAAAAACAAATATCGTATATTAACGCATATATGTGGAAGCTAGAAAATGGTACAGATGAACCGGTTTGCAGGGCAGAAGTTGAGACACAGACGTAGAGATATGGACACCACTGGGGGAAAGCCGCGGGGGTGGCAGTGATGGTGTGATGAATTGGGTGATTGGGATTGACATGTATACACTGATGTGTATAAAACTGATGACTAGTAAGAACCTGCTGTATAAAAAATAAAATAAAATTCAAAAAAACCCAAACAACAACAAAACCCAAGGAAGTGCCAATTTGGGATTAGTTCTATGATTAAAATAAAATAGGATGGGGTTGGAGGAAGTAAGCGTCCCAAGCAGGGGAAACAACTGCTACAAAGGCCTTCAGGTGGGAACGAGTGAGGGTTTGAGGAGCAGAAAGAATGCCATGTGTCTAGAGGCAAGCAAGGGGAGGGGACAGGGCAGGGTTGGAGAGGTGGGTGGGGACCTGGCCACAGAAGGCTTTGCAGACATGGGTGAGGAGGGAGTTTTATTCTAAGTGCAATGCAGAACTACTGGAGGGTTTTTTGTTTGTTTGTTTGCTTTTGTTTTTAAGCCAGGAGAGTGATATGCTCTGATTTACATTGTTAAAAAGTGGTCATGGTGGCTGGGTGGAGAGTGAATGGTCGGCAGGAGGCAAGAGAGGAGGCTCTTGCAGTGATAAAGGGCAGGATGATGGCATTTTGGACTAGAATGGTAGCAATGGAGATAGAAGCCAGTAGATGGATTGGGAAAGTATTTTTAGAGAGCTTCAGTGGGATTTGCTGATGGACTGGACTGTAGGGCAGGGAAGAGGGGGTAGGGAAGGAGAAATCGAGGATGGCTCTTGGGGTTATGGATAGATCAACTGGGTGAATGGTGTCACTTAATGTCATGGAGAAGACTTGGAATGGAGAATGTTTGAAGGGGGATATTGAGAGTTCTATTTTGGACATGTTACGTTTGAAACACCTCTTAAAGACAAGCAAGTACCAGAGTCAAGAGTTTGGAGGAGAGATCAGGACTGGATGTATAATATTTGGAGTCACTGACTCCCAAGGACCAAAGATGGCCCCTAAATCCATAGAATAATGAGATGATTCATGGAGAGATTAGACATGGGGAAGAAAAGAGGTCTCGTGAGTGAACTCTAGAGAGTTCATAGAATAATGAACTCTAGAGAACTCATAGAATAATGAGATGATTCATGGAGAGATTAGACATGGGGAAGAAAAGAGGTCTCGTGAGTGAACTCTAGAACACGCTAAGGAGGACAGAAGAGGAGAGGTGGATCTAGCAAAGGAGACTGTAGCCAGGGAGGCAGGGCAGCCACCTGAAGTGTAGGAATCATGAAAGCCGAGACAGAAAGTGTGTCCAGAAGGAGGAAGTGGTCAGCTGTGTTGACTGTTGCTGAAAGGCAGAGCAAGATGAGGACACAGATGTGACAATGTGATCTGACAACATGGAGATCCCTTGTTTTCTTGGCAAGACCGGTGTCAGTGGAGTAGTAAGGACTGATGTTTGATTGGAATAGGTGGCGAGGAGATGGGATGCGAGGAACTGAAAATAGTTATTAAAGATGATAGGGCTTCCCCGGTGGCGCAGTGGTTGAGAGTCCGCCTGCTGATGCATGGGACACAGGTTCGTTGCTCGGTCCGGGAAGATCTCACATGCCGCGGAGCGGCTGGGCCCGTGAGCCATGGCCGCTGAGCCTGCGCATCCGGAGCCTGTGCTCCGCAACAGGATAGGCCACAGCAGTGAGAGGCCTGCGTACCGCAAAAAAAAAAAAAGATGATAAAAGAGGAATTATAGTGTGAAGGACAGCTGAGACACAGAGTGGCTGTTACTAGATGGAAAGGAAGAGTCTAGAGATTTGTTTCTTTAAAAATTTTTTTTTTTTTAAAGAAGATGTTGGGGGTAGGAGTTAATTAATTAATTACTTAATTTTTGCTGTGTTGCATCCTCGTTTCTGTGCGAGGGCTTTCTCTAGTTGTGGCAAGGCGGGGGCCACTCTTCATCGCGATGCGTGGGCCTCTCACTATGGCGGCCTCTCTTGTTGCGGAGCACAGGCTCCAGACGCACAGGCTCAGTAGTTGTGGCTCACGGGCCTAGTTGCTCCGCGGCATGTGGGATCCTCCCAGACCAGGGCTCGAACCCGTGTCCCCTGCAGTAGCAGGCAGATTCTCAACCACTGCGCCACCAGGGAAGCCCCCTCTTTTAAAATTTTTAAAGAGATGGATGGCAGTCAAGAATGTCTGCAAGCCGATGAAAGTGATCCAGTATGGAGGGAGGTATAGAAGTCAGAGAGAAGAAAGGGGTTCATTGTAAGAGCCAAGACTCTGGGAAGGTGGGAGGAGACAGGATCCAGAGCAAAACTGGAGGGCCTGGCCTTTGGCAGGGGCGGGGCATACAGGTTCAGATGCAAGAGTGCTGGAAGATGTGGTGAGGAATGAGGAAATTGGATTCTGATTACTTCTATTTTTTCAATGAGTTAGAGGCAAGGTCATCAGGGGAAGAGGGATTATAGGAAGTTTGGGGACAGACAAGGTGTGGAATAGTCATTCGGGGAGGTGAGAAATTGAGTATACCAGAGGTATGTAGTAAGGTTACCGGGTAATATTACATTCCACAGTTATGCACTTTTCGATGGTTCAAGTGCAGATAGGGAATAAGTCATCGTTGGGTTTAGCTTGAATATGGACAGACTGGCGAGTATGATGGAAGAGAAGGGAGTGAGAGTGTAAGAAGTGAGTAGATAAATAAGGAGGGTCCTGGGATTCCTCTTGCTCTGGAGGGAGAGAGAGACATAGACATAACTGGAGTACAGTATGCGAAGGGCACGGGTAGAGGAGCATTTATCAGGCACTAAGCGAGCATGGAGGAGGGAGCCTAAATCTCTCCACCTCAGGAGTCCAGGAAGGCTTCACCGAGTTGTCTTCTGAGCTTGATATTGAAGGATGAGCTGGCAAGGGGTCAGGAAAGGGACTCCCCTGGCAAAGGGAAGGGTCTGCGCAAAGGCGTGAGGGGTTGGGGAAGGGCAAGGAACTTGGTGTGCTGGGACAGAGGGCGTCTATAAAGGAATGGTGGGTGATGGAGCTGAAAGGTTACTGGGACCAGATAATAGAAAACCTCACATGTCCTAAGTTGCTGAGAATTTGTTTTGCAACAGAATTCACTGAAATTGTCTGAACAGACAACTGACATGATGAAATGCGTGCTTTGGGAAGGCACATGGTGAGGATGAGTAAAAGACTAAAAGCAGAGTAAAAAGAAAAAAAGAAGAAATTTGGGATACTCTGAAGAGAGATCATGAGGGCTTGAAAATTCAAGTAGTAATAAAGATAGAGAGGTTTGTACCACAGAATCAACAGCATGAGGTGACTGGATAGGGCAGATGAGAGAGGGAGAGGGGTCCGGGAGGTCTATGAGATTCTATCTTGGGCAATTAGGTGGATGATGGTACCATGACTATTATGAGTAGAAAGTCTGGGAGACAGTGAGTTTGGTGTTGAAACATGTAGGCAGAGATGTACCCTAAATGGAGCTATGAAGCCTGGAGCTCTCTCATGACTTGGCATGTGGGTAGCGGGCATGGGGATGGATAAGATTGTTGGGGAGAACTTATGGAGTGAGGACAGAACAGCTAGGGTGGAACTCAGGAACTAAGAGGGGTGGGGAGAGGAGAGACTGAGGGGAAGAGAGTTAGGAGAACCAGGGAGCAGAGTGTCATGGACACCAAGACAAAAAAGGGGTTCAAGGAAGGAGTGGGGATGGGCTCAGTATAACAGAGCCATCAGGGAAGAGGACCCCAAAGCCGTACTGGCTGTGACAATTGGGGGAGAACTGGCAACTTTCCAGAGATGAGTAGTTCAGAGATAAAACTACTGTTTGCTGAACGTTAAAATCCAAAACCACATATTAAACGCGATAGGAAATTAACTCAGAGAATTTGAAGACAAAGGCCAAGGAAATCTCCAAGAACTCAGAAGAGAAGGATAAAGAGATGAAAATATTAGGTGGAAAGTAGGATGATATCCTTAGGAGCCCGTGTGTGTGTGTGTGTGTGTGTGTGTGTGTGTGTGTGTGTGTGTGTGTGTGTGTGTGCGCGCGCGCACACAGACGCATGTGTGTGATCCCAGTAGACTCCCAGAGAGAAAAACTGTCTGATACAACCAAGAATTGGTTTTAGCCAAAGCAGCAAGAAAATAAAAACAAAGTGTAAATACTGTAAAAGAAGAAGAAAAACCATCTATGCTCTTTCTGTTTTTTAATTAATTGTTTTCCAAATGACATAACTGCCTACATGAGAAACTAAAAGAATCAGCTGGAAACAACTAGACTAATATTCAATAAAGTGAGTTGTTATGAAATGCACACAAAATCAGTACTTTCCTATGGACAAATAGTAGTCAGAAAATATACTTTTAAAATCCCATTTACCATTGTAATAAAAGTATAAAATATCTAGGAATAAACTTGATGAAAAATCCAAGACTTACACCAAGAAACCAAAGCATTACTGATGTACATAAAAAGAAAACTTGAAGAGATGGAGAAAGACATATTATGCTTTTACACATCAAAGCCACCATTTGCAAATATGTCAGTAATCCTTTAATTAATTAGTTGATTTAACACAATTCCAATCAAAATCCTTAATAGATATTTTGGGAACTTCATGGAAGTTCTCCAAGAGATATCCACACTCCCATGTTCAGTGCAGCATTATTCACAATAGCCAGGCTGTGGAAACAAACCTAAATGTCCATCAAGGTATGAAGGGATAAAGACCGGCTAGTTTATACACACAATGGAATATTATTCAGCCACGAAAAAGAGGGAAATCCTGTCGTTTGTAACAACATGAATGAACCATGAGGACATTATGCTAAGTGAAATAAGCCAGTCACAGAAGGACAAATACTGTCTGATTCAATTTATATGAGGCAACTAAAATAGTCAAACTCACAGAAGCAGAGAGCAGAACGGTGGTTGCCAGGGGCAGAGGGAAGGGGGAAATGGGGAGTTTCTGTTAAATAGGGACAAAGCATGAATCACAAAAGGTGAATAAGTCCTAGAGATCCGCTGTACAACCTTGCGCCTGTAGTTAATGATATTGTATTGTACACTTTAAAATCTGTTCAGAGGGTAGATCTCATGTTCCTACTGCAAAAAAAATAAAATTTTAAATTAAAAAGAAGAAAGTAATCCTGCTTGAAGAAAGCAGGACAGAATCAATGCCCTCATCAAGCATTCTGCAAATCCCAGACCTTGACAGTATGCTCTGCTGGCGAGGCGGTGGGGAAGCTTCATACATTGCTGTGGGAATGCAAAAATGGGGCCGATTTATCCTTTGACTCAGCAATCCCACTTCTGTAATTTCTTCCCCTAAAGATACCTGCATGTTTATGAAATGACTTGTGTACAAGGTATTCATTTCAGCCATGTTTATGATAGCAAAAGCTGGAAATAACTCAAGTGTCCATCAGTTGCGGATTGGTTAATAAACATTTATACGTACTCACAATGGAATACTTTATAGCTGTGAAAAACAATGAAGATCTCTCAGATCTGATCTGAAAAGCTCTCCAAGGTAAATGAGTGAAAAAGGCAAGGTGCAGAACAGTATATCTAGCACCTTACTTTTACATATGAAAGAAAAAATAAGCTATGTCTTCACATTGGTTTGTATTTGCATAAACAAACTCTGGAGAGATACTTTAAAAAAAAAAAGATGTGGGTGGTGGTGGTGCTATGGGTGGATGGGACAGAGGCGGGATGGAAATCTCTCCTACGTGCCTGTTCTTTCATTTTGATTTTTGAGCCATGTGAATACATTACCTGCTAAAAATAAACTGAAATTATGAAATCAAGTGAAAGGTGTAGTAATCACATAGTATTATCTTAGTTAGTCTCTAGTCTCTCTCTAGCTGGCTGAGAGGTAAAGAAGGATGGCTTTGCCCTTTTTGGTAGGGAGAGCTCGTGGAATCCTCATTGCATCTTTGGGGGTCAGTTAGGTGCAGGCCAAATGCTGGACCAGGGCCCTGGGCTCTGCAGCTCAGGGCATGAGCGAGGTATGGGAAGCCACGTCAACAGATCACAGTACCTTGACATGATGATGGCAACGTAGAAGGAGAATTAGATCTGGGCTTGTCCATGCGAAGTTTTTTTTTTTTTTTTTTTTTTTT
>NW_006776652.1:2089919-2091019 GCF_000442215.2 Lipotes vexillifer
CCTCTCACTGTTGTGGCCTCTCCCGTTGTGGAGCACAGGCTCCGGACGCGCAGGCTCAGCGGCCATGGCTCACGGGCCCAGCTGCTCCGCGGCATGTGGGATCTTCCCGGACCGGGGCACGAGCCCATGTCCCCTGCATCGGCAGGCGGACTCTCAACCACTGCGCCACCAGGGAAGCCCATGTGAAGTTTTATAAACAGCCATATTGAAGTGTAATTTCCATACCACAAACTTCACCCCTTTAAAGCATACATTTCAACAGTTTTTAGTAAATTAACAGCGTTGTGCGGCCATCACCATAATCTAAATTTAGAACATTTTTGTCACCCCCAAAACAACCCTTGTGCCTTTTGCAATCACTTCCTGTTCCCTCCCCCAGCTTCGGCCAACCATTAATCTACTTCCTGTCTCTATAATCTCCTTTTTGCCTTACCTGAACATTTCACATAAGTGGAATCATAGAATATGAGGTCTTTTGTGCCTGGCTTCTTTCACTCAGCATAACGTTTTTGAGGTTGAGCCATGTAGCATGCATCAGTACTTCATCCCTTTTAATTGCCAAATAGTATGTCATTGAATGAATATTGGTATGGCTTTTGTTTATCCACTTGATGGACATTTGGGTTGTTTCTACTTTTTTGGCTACTATGAGTCATGCTGATATGAACATTTGCTACAGGTCTTTGTGTGGATATTTGTTTTCAATTCTCTTGGGGAAATACCTAGAGTGGAATCGTTAGGACATATGGTAAATTTATGTTTAATATTTTAAAAAACTGCCAAACTGTTTTCCAAAATGGTTGTACCATTTTGCAATCCCACCAGCAGTGTATGAAGGTCCCAATTTCTCCATCTCCTCACCAACACTTGTTATCATCTGTCTGTTTGATTGTAGCCATTCTAGCAGGTGCAAAGCGTGAAATATAAATTAAAAACTCATTGAGTTTTTACTTTACATTTCCCTAATGACTAGTAATGTTGAGTACCTTTTCATGTCTTTATTGACTATTTGCGAATCTTCTTTGGTGAAATGTCTGTATAAATCTTTTGCCCCTTTAAAATTTATCTTCTTCTTATTCTAGAAGGATTTTTTTTTTTTT
>NW_006776652.1:2091064-2104466 GCF_000442215.2 Lipotes vexillifer
TACGCGGGCCTCTCACTGTTGCGGCCTCTCCCGTCGCGGAGCGCAGGCTCCAGACGCGCAGGCTCAGCGGCCATGGCTCACGGGCCCAGCCGCTCCGCGGCATGTGGGATCCTCCCGGACCGGGGCACGAACCCGTGTCCCCTGCATCGGCAGGCGGACTCTCAACCACTGCGCCACCAGGGAAGCCCCATTCTCGAAGGAATTTTAATAGTTGTATCCCAACTGGGAGTTAGGGAAAAGGTGAGCAGTGGGGAGAGTGGAAAGGAAGGAGAGAAGGTGGTCAGAGCTGGATTTGCCTCATCCTTGAACCGCTGGCTTCTGCCCTCATCCATCATCTGTACATGGGGCTGTCTTCTTACTGTATCTCACCATGACACTGATTATTCCAGTAGGGAAATGTTAACCTCAGGAACAGCCACCAACCCAGATGAGCAGAGAGCACCACTGACACTAACTCCCCCAGACCCTTGGTCCACTGATCCACTGGCCTCCTTCAGAGAAATCGTTGAGCCCCAATCTCCCTGCCTCCCATCCAGATCTTCTCAGTCAAAGACCACCCACTGCCCGCCATCTCCTTCAACACAGCATCATGCCAAAATGCTCCTCTCTCTTTTCCTCTGAGCCAGTTCTCTATTCCTCCTCCACTTCCAAACCCTTCTACTCTGCCCTCTGAAAAAAGCCACGAAATAACAAGCCACATCCCTTCCATCCTCTGTCTCTCCATAAATTGCTCTGTCTACTCCTTGTCTTTGCCTGGCTCTCCCCTGAAGAGTCCCTTCCCCTTAGCTCGCTCGAGTGCTGATGTGTGTTCTCTCATGGCCCTTAAACCCCAAGAGGTGCCCTAGCTCCCTGTTGCCACATCCTCTTTGTGGCTCAAGCCACTCCACCATACCCCCTCCTTCTGTCCTGGCTGCATGACGGCTCCTGCTCATTCATCGAAGACACTGGCACCTGATCACAGCCATCTTTTCTTCCCTAGGTCCTGCCATCCCCCTGGTGACTCTGGCAAACACGTGGATCACCCATCCAGCACCGTGGTCTCCCGCGTACCTGCACCTCTGCATCTCAGGCAAGCTTCTCTTTCTTTATCTCAACTATCGACTCCCACAGTCACACCTTGAAACTTGTCATCCCCCCAAACTGCTCCACCTCCCCATGTCACTGTTTCTGGCCACAACCTCCTTTCTGTTCAGTTTGTTTCTTCAACTCTGTCTACCTCGACTAATCTTTGACCACAAGGAGACCTCCAGACCATTGGTAAATGTCCCTTCTCCCCGCCCGTCAGCTCTCTCCTGTCTTTGCTTGTGTCTCAAATCGTCAAAATGTAAACTCCCTTGTCCCTCTATCATTTAAACATATTTCCTTCAAAAGACCCCAAAGCTGAGTAAACCCAACTTTCCTCTACTTCTGTGTATGACGTGAGCAGTGAGCCCACCAGGAGAAGGTCATATCCCGGGGAAGATTGGCCCTGTATATCTTTGGCCGCCAGCTTCATTATGGGCCCTCAATACTGCTCTGCATTTCTGGCATCAACTTGATCTGCCACCCTTGGTAATGGCTTTCCAAGATTTCAAACCTTTTCCAGTACCCTTAAACCTCCAACCTCCCTCCACTCCCCCCTAACCCTCTCTCTTGGCAGGTAAGTTTTTCAGCGATAACTTCGCAGAGGAAACTGAAGCCGTCGTATGACAAGTTCTTCAAGGTCTGCCTCAAAGCCTGCAAACCCTAACTGCATCCACACCTAACCTCTCCTTCTGCCCACTGTTTGTCTTGTCTCCTGTAACAGCCTCCTAACAAGCTTCCTCGTATCTGTTTTTACTCCCTGATCAATTTTCCACCCTGATCCAGAACAGTTTTCAAAACACGGGTGAGATTGTGTTATCCTGCTGCTTAAAATCCTTCCCCGGCTTTCCATGGGTCCTTAATGTGTCTTATAAGGCCTTGAATAATCTGGCCCCTTCCCACCTCACCTTGTCATCTTGTACACATGGCCCTTGCCCTCTACTCCACTCTCAGGGGCCTTTCTATTTCTAAGGTTTGCCCTACTCCCTCCTACTCCACGGCCTTTGCATACGTTTCCCCACTCCCGCCCAACCCCCTTGAATCTGGTGAACTCTTATTCATACCTCAGAACTCAGTTCAGGGTGACTTCTCCAGAGGAGTGTTCCCTCCCCCTGTTCTAGGTTAAGTTCCTTGCTGAAACATGCTCACATTTCCTTCCCTCAGATACGCATCTCAGTTGAGAGTCAATTTATACGTGTGCTGGCGTAAGTTTTGATTAACGTCTGTGTCCCCCACAAGACTAAGCCCTCCTTGAAAGCGGGGATTGTGTCTGTTTTGGCTCACCACTATACACCCATAGATTACAGTGTCTGGCACAGAGGACACACTCGATAAATATTTTTGAATGAGTGAATAAAACAATTATTGCAACTGGCCCAGGTGGTTCAATTGTTCACGTGTTCATTCACTCATTCATTCATTCATTCCACAAGCATTGACTGAGCCCTTATCATATACGCAAAGAATCCAAGCACCTTTTGGGCTCTAACCAGGAGCACTGCTGGCGCTGCAGAAGTAAACCTGGGGAGGTGATTAACTCTGCCGGGGGTGACTGAATAAAGCCTCACAGAGGATGCTGCCTCTGAGCTGGGCCCTGATGAATGGAAGGTTGCCCAGGAGGGAAGGCCATGCCAGGCAAAGGAAACAGTGTGTACAAAGCCATGGAGACACAAAAGGGAGCAGCAAGTTGTTCTGTGTCTGGACCTCAGAGTTCCCAAGGCCAAGGGACAGAGAACTGGAGGGGCAGTGGAGGAGGCCAGCAAGGTTGACGGCGAAGATGGGCAATGTTGTATACGTCAGGGAGGTTCATGAATGGGGGTGTAGGGATGACATGGTTAGAGATGGGTTATAGAGAGAGGATTCCTCAGGTAGTGGTGTGAGGGGTGGATCTGCGTGGGCACAGTGATGTCCAGTGAGGGCTGTTAGGCTGATTCATGTGCGGGTTGGGTCAGCATGGCACAAGAGTGGTCATTCTCAGAGGGAGGCCAGCATGCCACACACCTCTGTAATGCAGAGATGCCTGCGCAGAGGGCCCTTTCTGACGTGCAGGGGTGCTCTGGGGTCTCCGAGGCCCCCTCTCTCCACCTTGCTATTTGAGCAATCTGTGTGTGCCTGCCTTTCCCAGAGAGGAGTGAAAAGTATTCTTTGGATAGACTATGATGGGACTTCAGTAGACAGTTCTGAGTCCTACAAGTGCTGAGAAGATGTGGTCTATATTAATCACACCTTTTATTTTCTGATGCTTTGACATCTGGGGTCTTGCTGTCTCTGGAGAGGCTACCAGTTCCCAGAGATAGCAAACACGTACCTGAGAGCATGCTCTTCAAGTGTGAACCTACCAATCCAGAGCCTACGCCATCTCCTTTATTGGGCTGAGCCACTATCCTCCTGGCCTACTCACCCAGGGGTCAGGTTCCAGACAACCAGGGGCAGCTCCTGTGTTTCCAGAGACCACCAGAATTATTCAAACTAGCCAACCCCAAGCCTGTCTACCCTGCTTATCCTCCTTCGCCAATAGAACACTTTTTCCCACAAAAATCACAGCAAGGATTCTCGCCCATGCTTTCTCCTCACTCTTTCTGCCTTCTGACAGACCCTGGTGCTTCCCCGTGTGGCCCTGTGTATGGTGCTGTGATTCCTGTCTTTCGGGATCTGTGAGTATAGACGTCTTCCTTCATGATCATCATTTCCATCTGCGTGTCTTATCACATCCAATTAAAACGAATCCCAGGTACGTTTTAGAACAGGGCCCTTGACTCCTTCTGACTCAGATATCCATCAAGACCATTTGAGGACTACAGGAACCTGGGGAGTATCTAGCATTTCTCTCATGTTCTGATATGATTATGTCTGTCGCTTGTTGCCTACAGCACTCACTTGTCCCAGAATGAAGGACTGGGCTGACCTGATATGGTTAAGTTTCACGGTCAAGTTGAGTGGAGAGCCATCCTCTCCAAAGCAGTAGTTCTCACCCCTGTCTGAATACTAGAATCACCAAGGGAGCTTTTCAAAGTTACCAAGGCTGGGACTTTGACCTAAGGGGTCTGGAGAGGGGCCCCAGGTGACACAAATGCAGAGTTAGGGATGAGAACTACAATCCTAAAGTCTGGTTCCCCCAAGTCCTTGACTGAATCTGCCACTGACTAAAACCCAGGTTTCTTTCCTTCTGTTTAATGCACTCTCAGGGAAGATCATGTGCCCTCTACATAAAGAGGACAGCCTTCCCCCGATCTTGGCCGGGGTCCCTTGTGCCTGGGACCCTGAAGATTAAGGGGCTTGAGCACTGAATCGAGAAACTGAAGTCACAAATACAAGTCACCATCCTCTCCCACTATTCATTACGAGGTTGGTTGGAGTACAAATTTAGCCTATAGTGGGTTGGCTGTGTTTGAACCTCCCCCACAGAGTTCTGTATGGGAAATCTAGTTAAGAGCCTTCTTCCTGGGGGAGGTTGAGTGTAACAGCTGTTCCTCACCAGGACTGATAGTCTCACCAGGATGCAGTCCGGGTGTTGCCCCTTGAGCCTAAAGCCTTTCATCCCTGACGACTGACTCACATTTCAGGTTGGCATCCAGAAGAACAGCCTTTCTCTCCATAGCTGTTGACAAAGACAGTTCCTGGGCTGGGTGGACAGAGGCATGTCAACCTGGGAGTTGGGGCTCATGCCTTGCTTTCTCACATTTGGGAAGAGGCGTCGTGTAGTCACTGTGGATCAGCTATACTTCTTCCTTGCTCTCCTCTGCTTTAGAGGCTGGGGAGCTACAATACTGGATTTCCCAGCCTCTTGTGCACTAAGGGGAGGCCATGTTCTGGCCAAGAAGAGATAGGAGAAAGTCCCTGGGAAGGAACCTCTTCCTGAAAAAAAGGCAAAGGCTTACTAAGAGAAAACCCTTGCTGCCTTTTGTCCCTTTCCCTGTTCCCCTTCATTCTGCCTTGAATGTAGATGTGATGTTGGATGTGTAGCAGCCATTCTGTGACCAAGAGGGGACAAGCATGAGGTTGAAGGCCTCTGTGCTCAAGACGGTGAAGCAGAGAGATGGAAAGAACTTGGGTCCTTGAGCTGCTGAATCTGCCTGCGATTGCCAGCCCCTAGACTTCTTGTTGCCTGAAACAAATAATCCCTTTATGTTCCTAGGGTAGAGAATTTTCTTCCTTGTACCCAAACACATTCCTACCTGACACACACATCAGTTGTCTGTGCTGGTTTTGGCAAGTGAGTGTCAGAGGCTGATCTTCAGAAAGGCATCCTGATGTTGTGAAAAGATTACTCAAGCAAATGATAGAGAACTAGGATTTGAGCCCCTGCTGTTGCTTGTATAGGCTGTGTGTTTGGAGGTAAGTAAGTCATTTACTCTCACCAAGGTGCAGTTTACGGATCTGCAAAATGGCAGTAATATGCGTCTCACACAACAGGGTTACTCTAAAAATAAAATGAGTTAAAAGTGTGAAAGTATTTTTAAGACTGTGAAGCGATGTCCATGGGTCAGGTTTCGTTATGTGAACAAATGCCCTCAGTGTTTGTTCCCAATGGTCCCTGGAGTAGCAGTTACCTTGACAGCCAGAAGACATCCTCCAAACGGCCTGTCACCAGCTGTCTGGAGGCAGAGAGCCTGGGCTGTCCGCATCTCTAAGTCTGGCCAGGGACGCTAGTGCATGCGGAGACAGCACATTGCTTCCCTCTAACACTCCCTCTTTTTGTGTTCCCAGGGGGACTAAGTTCATCTGGGAGTGGGACAGATTACAGAACCCTGGAATGCTGGAGGAAGCAGGGGCCGAGTTTCCCTAAGAAAACCTAGCCAGCAACCATCCAGTGTCTCCATGGCGCTCCCAGCGGTGGGTGTCCCTCACTCCCTGGGGAGGCGACTCATTCCAATATTACAAAGGGCTACATCTCATGGAGCCCAAAACTACCCTTAAAACTCACAGCTGTTCCTCTTCTTTCTTGCATAGAACAAGTCCTGTCCTTCTTGTACATGGCCCCCCTTCAGACATTTGAAGGCAATCACAGCTTCACAATGACCTTTTGTTCAGGCTAAAGAGCCCTGTCTCTTCAACTGGTTCAGCTACCTGGAGCTGCATCCCACACTCTGTCTATACAAAGATGCCCTTGTATGGTTCACAAAATAACAAGGGAGACAGACATGTAAACAACTACAGCACACTGTGACATGCTGGGATAAAGACTTACACAAAGGGCTATGGGAACATAGGACAGGGACCAAACACTTCTGTGCAGAATCCGGGTGAGGAGGTCAGTCTTTACAGAGAAGGCGGTAGTCGATGAGAAGAAGAAAGGATGATTTACAACGGCCAAATGTGGAGGGTGCAGGTTGGAGGTTGCGGGTGATATGGGTCCAAGTCTGTTAAGGCCATAATTTGCTTTGGCCAGAGTCACATTACTGGGAACAAGGGGCCACTGCAGGGAACATCTACTAAATAGAGATCATTATTCTGAGTCTACAGATGGAAAAATTGAAGCTCAGAAGGATTAAGTGGATCCATCTGAGGCAAAATGCTTTAGTGATGTGAATTCCACTCAGATGCTGTGTGGCCTTGGGCAAGTTGCCTAAACTCTCTGGGCTTCAGGTTTACCATCTCTAAAAGAGAGATCGTAATAATCAGAGTTCTTTTCTCTTAGATTGTTACTCACATTAAGTGAGTGAAATGGCTCAGAGTAGTGCCTGGCACACGTTAAGCGATCAATAAATGCCAGCCATTGTAAGCAACTGAATGGCTTCTCTGGGACTTAAAACCATGTCCCTTGTCTCCCAATTCCACCCTCTTCTCCCTGCACAGAGGGCAGGCATAGGTCTGGAGGAAGTGGGACAGATTTGACGTTGACTCTTACTCACAAGAATGTGGTATTTGTTTGCGTGTTGCAGATTCCTCCACACCTAAGTCTCTGGACGCTTGTGTAATTTAAAACACACATACTACGAAGATGTACTTGTTGGCAACCTGTTCCGGCATCTCTGAATCAAGTGCCTTCTGCCACTGTGCTGCCCAGTCCTCTGGGGATGGCGGTCCCTCCACAGCATCTGCCCACTCAAGATGGCTGGGGGAAGGGAGGCTCTTGGGATTCTGGCTGCATGCCAGGGGGGACGCGGGTGAGCCGAGTGGTGAGTTCAAATCCTGGCGAATTCACTGTACTCTGCCCACTCCCCAAAGCCCCCACTCTGGTCGACTGCCACTTTTCTGTCTTCATAAAGCTAAGGGACTTATTTAATAAATTTCAAAGCCTCACACGCAGCTAAGCAGGCAGCAGAGATCACTGTCTGTTGAGTGATGAATTGAGATATTATCCGTACTGCATGGGAGGGAGGGTGGGAGGGAGAGGAGGGAACTGAAGGAAGGGAAAGGAAAAGGAGGGCTCGTAAGCAACATAGTGTGTGCAGCTCGTTTCTTTAAACGAATTCGCTATCGGACGGCTATCCCCACCTCCAAAGCTACATTCAAGTCCACCCTGCTCACCAGTTCCTCCTCTGACTTGCCTGTTTCAGTGAATGGCTCTGCCATTTTGTTAGCCACCAAATGAAACATGAATCACCTTTCGACTCTTCCCTCTCGGACCGTGCCCCATTCTTTTTGATTTCCAAGCTTAGGGTCTCGCTAGAACCCATGCTCCCTTTTCCTCCTACTCTCTGACACCCTGGGGTGAGGTCTGAACTAGCCCTTGCCTCAACTATTACGACAGTTTCTTAACTGGCCTTTTTCCCTCTCTGTCTCCCTTCCTACTCATGTGCTGCTGGCTTGTATTAGAGAAATCCAGGGTGGACTTGGTAGACCAGTTCTCTGAAAAACAAACAAACAAACAAACAGACAGCCAAAGAAAAACAAGCCCTGACTTGCAGCACTTGCCCATTTCCATGGTAAATATTCACACTGTGGCCCATCCAAGCTGCCAACGTGAGGCCACAGAATGAGAGGTTGGAAAGGGGTGGACAGAGTTGGCTCCGGCCAGCACACAACTGTCTGAAGAACAGCTCCCCATGGACTTAGGACTTTAATATTGTACAAACTTCCTAACCTGGCAGAGGCCTTTGATAACTTGCTCTCACTCAGCCTGCCCAGCTGATCCCACCACGGCCTGATAGGGGCATGCAAACTGGGCATGTTTCTGGTCTCCAGTGTGATTCTGCTTCCCTACTTTTGTGGCTTTATTTGTACTGGTCTCTCTGCCCATCGAAAAATCCTTCCCATTCTTCAAGACACACCTTAAATACTACCCGTCTCCTCTATGAAGACATCTCCTGATCCCCTTAGAACAGATAAGACGACCTTACTATTTGAATCCTGATAGCGTATCTTGTTTGTGCCTTTGCTGGAGTACTTATCGCTGTCTGCTGTGTATCTGGCTTTACGTGGGCAGAAGTCACTTGATCCCTCTTACTAGAATACGATTTTCTTGAAGGTAGGGACTATGATTTCTTTGTTGTTCCTGAAGTGCCTGGCATGTTTTCTTGCACACAGTAGGTGCTTAAGAAATATTTGTTGAAGTGAAAGTGACCCATTTCCTCCGTCAGGATAAGACATTGGTTTATTTTCTGCATTCTAGAAGAGGGAAGAGATTTCTGCTTCCAGAGATGGACAAGCCCTTTGTATTGCTGGCCCTGACACTGCGTCGCTTGCTCTGGAGCCTTTGCCTTTGTCTTTCTGGCCTCGGCCTGGGGGAACCAGGCCCCTCTCTTACCCACTGCCTCCCAGGAAGTCAAGATCAACTCAGTCAGTCTTAATGCTTCCTCCCAAGAGACCCAAGTAAAGTGCTGGTTAGTTTGGCTCCTGGGTAGCGCTGGAGAGTTCAGCGTTTGCTTGAAAGCTGGGCCTGGGCCTGGGCCTCGGCTGACCCGGGAAGCCTGGGCAGTTGAAGCAGAGCTGGGGCAGTTCTGCTTGGCCTGGTGCTGGGGCTTGGCCTCCTCTGCTCTCGGCCTGGGCCACCACCGTCGCCAAGGCCCCTGGTGTGAAGGAATTCGAGTTCTAACTTTAGGTGGCTACGTGGCTGATGGCTGTGTTTGTGAATATCTCATTCCTACTTTGGTGGCCCAGCTGGTGGGAACAGAACGGGTAGTCATGGGACTGTCATCGTGTGCTGTCCAGGTTAACATGTAGCATTTCTATTACTATTAACAGACTTTCTGCTCCTCTCTCCATCTGTTCTCTGAAATAATTGCAGTTGTACAGACCATGCCTTCGCTACAGGCAAGCTCTGGGGAAGAGGATAGTGCTTTTATGAGAAAAAAAAAAGTGTTAAAAAATAACAGCAAACATGAAAAGAGAGTGGGAATGGAACTAACAGCAGGTTTCCAATTTCTTGCGGATTCCGGCCTGCAAAGGTGGCGTTTTCACACTTGTTCGGGGTGACAGAGCCAAGCCAGATGGGGGTGAGTGGCTGGGCTGGTGGCTTAGCCTTTGGGACGTGCTGTTGGTCGCCAGGGATTTGGCCCCAGTTGAGGTGGTGGCCCCTTGGTCGGGCGACCCAACGAAGGGATGCTGGGAAGGGATGAGGCCCCTAGGAATCTAGAGCCAGGGGCGTTTTGATGTTGCAGCATGTCCTGCGCACGGGGGCTCGATGGTATCAAGGCCTGGAGGAAAGGCTGGAGTGGAAGGGCTGGCGGGGAGGTGGAGGTTTTGAGCTACATGGCTTGTTCTGTCTGGGCCTCAGTTTCTCCACATACAAAATGGGAGGGGATCATCTCCATGACCTCCTTCCCTGAAGGGCTATTAGGAGAATGAACGGGTTACTGCAAAACGTCAAGAATTCTTCTGATGGAGGGTTAAACTACAAAGGACAATTAAGACGTGGTGTGTGAAATATAATAACTATTAAAAGCACAAACCAAATACTTGTGGATTTGAAGCACTCTGGTTTGTAAGGTTGTGTGTGGGGTTTTCGTTTTTTCCCTGGGTGCTAAGCAAGCATGTCTATGAGGACCATGACCCAATGGGCCTTTGTTCTGGTGCCTTCCTTCCCACTACCTAGCTCGTCCACATGAGGGCCCAGCCCTGAGTGTCACATCTCATCCTGTGAAACTGAAAATGGTGCTCTGACCCCCTTGCCCAACCACCGCCCCCCTTGGAATGGCCAAGGAGAAGGCACCGCTGAGATTTTTAAGAGTGAATTGGATGGAGAAAGAAGGAGATGGATTAAGGGAGTACAGCCATGTGATCGCTAAGTCTTCTTAAAATTATAAGTGTTTTCATTTGAAAGAAACCCAGGAAGTGTGACCGGTCAGCTGCAAATAAGACATTTGTTGGGGGAAAAAAAAATTTTTTTTTTTGTGGACTCTATACTCCAAACCCACAAAATGATTTTTAAAAAAATTCTGGAAAGGCTCGAGTGGAGATTCAGAGGGACCGTCATGTGATGGTGATGATAGTATAAAATATTTTTCAGGTATTGAATAGATTTTACCTTTCTTTGCCACCTCAGATTACCCTCAGAAGTGATCAGGATGTTGTAGGTCTACTTTAAAACTAGGCCCAGTGAATCACAGAGATTGGCAGGCCTTTAAGATTTTTCAAAATACACAGGTGTAGATGAAATGTGACCTGATAGGCTGGGTGGGGGGAGGTTGTCCCAAAAGAACCTAGTTTTTTTTTTTTTTTAATACAAGAGACTATTAAGAAATCTGAAAGGGAAGAATTTTAAGCTATTTCTTCTTATTGACAAATTTTCAGCGTTATCTTGTAAAAATCCACATCTCCTCCTTTGGCCAAAGACTTGATTGGAAAGGATGTGAATCAGTTCCTTGAGAGACTATCTGTGTTAAAAACTAGCTACACTATATTAGTTTTTGGTGTGTTTGTTTCCACCATCATCTTATGAGCTCCTCCAGGCCAGGGACTGGCAGCTGGCTCTTACTGTCCTCTAGATACATGAAATGTACAGTAATGAGCAAGCAGAATCCATGAACAACATATATAACTAATGGTGCAAACAGCTAAGGAGTTTACCACCAAGTAAATGCCTTTCCATAAAAAGTAAACCCTGGATGTACAAATTGATGCAATCGGTAATAAAAGATTATCAAACAAATAATAGTTACCATTAATCGAAGCCCTATTGTATGCCAACCATTCCACATCCCTTGCCTCATTTAACTCCACAGCCAGCATACGAGGTCAGTTCTATAATTCCTGTTTAAAGATGAGAAAACTGAGGCATAGGGAAATTGAGTAACTTGCCCGAAAGCACATTATTAGTAAGTGGCAAAGGCAAAAATCAAACCCAGTTCTGTATGATTCCAAAGCCGGGGCTCTTAAACTGTCTGTTCTGCTGCCCTTAGAGACGGAAGAAGTAGGATTTCTGTAGAGTGCCATCATGCCTCCTTAGTCTGTTACAGTTCTTTGAGGGGGTACATAAATTAGTGGGAAGGAAAATTGTATTTAGCCTTTCAAAAGCTTTTGACAAGGTTACTTTTTTTTTAAATTAATTTTTATTTTTTTGGCTGCGTTGGGTCTTTGCTGCTGCGCGCAGGCTTTTCTCTAGTTGCGGAGAGCAGGGGCTACTCTTCCTTACGGTGCACGGGCTTCTCATTGCAGTGGCTTCTCTTGTTGCAGAGCATGGGCTCCAGGCACGCGGGCTTCTGTAGTTGTGGCACTCGGGCTCAGCAGTTGTGGCTCGCGGGCTCTAGAGCACAGGTTCAGTAGTTGTGGAGCACGGGCTTAGTTGCTCCACGGCACATGGAATCTTCCGGGACCAGGGCTCGAACCCGTGTCCCCTGCATTGGCAGGCGGATTCTTAACCACTGTGCCACCAGGGAAGCCCAAGGTACTTTCAAAATTAAAAACCTTTGGTGCTAAATATTTTGTTATTGATAGGGAACAGCTTAGAGACAGCAACAAACGGATCTCTTTCTCCGTTCACTTCTAAATTAAATTCTTTGGGGGCTCAACTCTAGGCCTTTTATTCTACATTCTACACCTTTATATGAATTGTATGGGAGAGAAAGTGTGCAACGAAACCTCCAGGCAATCAGATGGTCAGGAAATCCTTGGGCAGGTGGAAATGCCACCGGATGGGGACAAATCCAGGCTGACCCTGGGAGGCTGCGTGAGAGCAGAGATACGGGCAGATGAGTTCCCGGGCAAGTCCAGGCCAGGCCAGGGCCTGGGAAGAAAAAATCCTGGGTATTTCTGGGAGGACAGCTCAGGAAAGGATATCATAGTTGCTACGGACTGTTCCCTAAAGACCGCTGTGACCCAGAAGGACAACAAAGGTCGGGCTTAACTAGAAGGAAACCTGTATGAATTAGTGTGTGCATTTGCGTAGAGCCATCTTATGCCCACGTGGAGGCGCTGTCCTCAGCTTTGAGTGCTGCAGAAAGGGGCCACTAGAATGGTCCAATATAAGGAATGGGAGCCAGAGAGGCCAGCGGTGGGCAGGAGAAGAAGATAAGAAATAGCAAAGTCCATCCATGTCTCTACAAATACAGAGTGAAGTAAGTCACAAAGAGAAAAACAAATATATATTAACGCATATATGTGGAATCTAGAAAAATGGTACAGATGATCTTATTTGCAAAGCAGAAATAGAGACACAGACGTACGTAGAGAACAAACGTTTGGACACCGAGGGGGGAAGGGCGGGTGGGATGAACTGGGAGATTGGGATTGACATATATACACTATTGATACTATGTATAAGATAGATAACTAATGAGAACCTACTGTATAGCACAGGGAACTCTACTCAGTGCTCTGTGGTGACCTAAATGGGAAGGAAATCCAAAAAAGAGGGGATATATGTATACATATAGCTGATTCACTTTGCTCTACTGTGGAAACTAGCACAACATGGTAAAGCAACTATACTCTAATGAAAATTAATTTAAACAAATGAGCAAAGTGTTTCAAATGACTAAGAGTACAAATGTCCAAACACACTCTTGGTCACCAAATCCTTGAAGGCAGACCTAGGGGGAACTCTTGACACCTGAAATGGAAAGCAATTCTTTGTCAAGAGCTCTTGACAAAGAAAAGAAACTGCTAACTTACACACTGGGGGGGGGGGGGGGAAACCACCTTCATTCACCAAGGTGAGACAGGTTGGAAATACAAATTGCTCTTTAAAAGGTTTGGAGAAACCTGTGGGCTGTCGATTCACAATGGCTTGTTGGGTAGATTGTGACTTAAGGAGGAGATCCTTAAGTCCTGATGGCAGAGAGGAGCATTCAGAGTCTCTGGGTACAGTGGCCAGAGGCGGCATGCACAGCTGGACAGAGTACGGTTCGTTTCAACCCAGGGTGCCAATTCTGATGCTCTTTTTGGGCTGAAGGAGGTAAGAAATATTATGCTTATATTCTGAATAGACTGAATATGGTTTACAAAAAGTCATTCCTGC
>NW_006776652.1:2104483-2134907 GCF_000442215.2 Lipotes vexillifer
TCCTGCTTCCTACTATTATATGAGCCCTGCCTTTCAGGGGTCAACAGGGGGAGCCTTAAAAATCTGGGGGTTGAGTGTGTGGTGCTTTGGAAAGCGATTACGATAAAGTGGAAGGGGCGTGGCTCTGTCACGAGGCCAGGATCCCAGTAAGCCTACAGAGCCAAAGGAATCGTGTTCAGGACGCTTCTTACTGCTATTAGGAGCAGGGCCAGCTCCCTGGGCCTGTGACCCATGCAGCACTGAGAAGGGCCGTGCATGGTTTAACGCGCTGTTGCCATCTTGAAATTCTCAATAATTTTCAGCTAGGGGTCCTGCGTTTCCATTTTGCACTGGGCCCTGGAAACTATGTCGTTGGTCCTTGTTAGGAGCTACTCAGCCGGCCTAAACATGTGGGAGGGGGGTGATGTCAAAGGAAGTCAAGGAAGAAGGGCCAATCGAGGCAGCTGGATCCGAACGATACCAGGAAGTGGAACACGTGTAAAATGGACAGTTTCCTAGGCAACTAGTTGCTCCATCTAAGTGTCACACACATGCTTTGCTAAAAGCATTTCTTAATGGCAGGGACTAAAACAGGAGCGATCAGGCCCAGGGGAGCCTGGGGCATGTCTCATGTTGCTCAAAGACCTGTTGTATGGCCAATCCCTTAGCAGAATAATCTAGAAAAGTGGAAAAAAAAAAAGGCCTGGGGCCTGGTCTCAAGTAGGTGTTTTGGGATTGAATGACAGCCTTCTCCTTTCCTCCCAGACATTTGTATTTTTCGGAAACATTCTTAAGAAATGACTTGCACTTATGACAAGGGCCACTCCTGAGTTCTCTGGGAAGCTAGAAGAGCCTGGATTCTGAATCAAGGGTGAGGCTGATACTATGGAAGAAAAAAGCAATAAGACACTCATAGGAGTGTCTAGGCCAGGCTGTGCCTCTCCATGCCTCTCATCTCTCCTATCCCTACACTGAAGTGACATTTCTAACAATTGCTTCACTCCTGGGACCCTCGGCTTCTCCATCTTCAGAGCAAGTTGCCTCAGATCCTCCTTAGAAAGCACAAAGGGGCCGGTTCTTGGCAGAGAGTCCTTGCTGGAACGGTTGGGAAAGAAAAAAAAAACAAAACTACAGAAATCATTAATTTTAGTGCTCACATTGTCCCAGAAATAATTACAGAAGAAAAACCAAGACGAGGTCCCGGAAATTCCCCACAGACACTTATGCAGCTATCAGCTGGCATTTTTCATCTGAGAGAAAAGAAGTTACTGTTAATTATGAGGCCGTGCCACAAGGAAATCCCCAATCGCAAGGCTTTGCCTGGTTAGAAAATTTCAAATATCCCAATAAAGTTGTGCAGGCTTTTTTCTCCCTTTTCAGGGCATGTATTCTGCTCCCTCTTTTCTGTTCTGTTTAGAAAATGAGCTCTGATCGGGATAATCCTGGCTCTGGGTGTTCAGAGAGAGAGAAGTCCTTTCTAGCCGAGGGGTTTTGGAGGTGTGCTCCTAACCCGCTCGCAGGGCTGCTGCCCTTGCCTTCAGCGGGAGGCCAGTGTATCTGAACCCTGACCCTGATTCCTTCTCTGGTCTCAAGCCTTGGTCCTTAGTTGACTGGACCACGGTGGACACGTGACCTGGGGCAGGCAATCCATAAACCAGACAGTGCATGCTCTGGCACAAGAAAAGCTGGGCTGAGCCAATCCTATTCTACCCTCTGCGGTACTCTGAACCAGGGTGCGTTAGCAGGGGGCAGACGAAGTGCGAATCAAAGTCATATGTGGCCGAGACTCAGGCGGGGTCAGGATGACCCAGGGTGAGGTCGGCAGCACAGAGGGAATTCTGTTCCCAGGACCACCTGGGGCCCACCAGCCTTCTACTCCCTGTCTGGTCTTCACGAATCCCACACATGAGGCTTCTTTTACTTGAAGGGTAGGAGCAGGTGGAAGGGAGAGAGGCACAGATTTCAATGTGGCCCCAAGGAGGAATTTCTAGAGTCAGCGCAGAGCAGATGTGGAACGGGCTGCTTGGGAGTGGGTGTAGGGTAGGGCAGAAGGGTAAGCTCACCATCACATCGGGGGAAGCTGGAGGGCCTCCTCCCATGCTGCCATCCCACGAGTTTGTACGTATTAGAAGGCTGGTCTGTTCTGTATCCAACTGTGTGGCCTATGGGGGTAACGCTTTGCCATCCTTAAGGGTGAGAATCTGTCCTAAACATCATGGTTTCTCCACCCAGACTCATTCTGCTCTCCTGTCCCAGGATGCACCTCTTACTGCTCCCACCACCCCCAACCCATCATGAAACATCATACCTTTAGGGCTATGTCTTCTGACCAGACTATGAGCTCCTCTGGGCAAGCAGCTCAGTTACCCTCAGGACCTGGCACCATGTCTGGCCAGGCATGGAATGAGTGCACGAATCCACACAGAATGAATGGGCGTGGGACTTCCCTGGTGGCACAGTGGTTAAGAATCCGCCTGCTAATGCAGGGGACACGGGTTCGAGCCCTGGTCCGGGAAGATCCCACATGCCTCAGAGCGGCTAAACCCACGAGCCACAACTACTGAAGCCTGTACGCCTAGAGCCCATGCTCCACAGCAAGAGAAGCCACTGCGATGAGAAGCCCGCGCACCACAACGAAGAGTAGCCCCACTCCCTGCAACTAGAGAAAGCCCACGCGCAGCAACCAAGACCCAATGCAGTCAAAAACAAACAAACAAACAAATAAATAGATAAATGTATTAAAAAGAAAAAAGAAGAATGAATGATGGTGTTGGCGCACGGGCTTCCTGCTCAGATCACAGAGGCTGGGACAGGGGGGTAGACATGCCGGACGAACGCCCTTTGAACTGAGCCCAGTGCCCTTCTCCTAAGTGGACCCTGCCCTTGGGTGGGCACTGGGCACCCCCTTCTCTTCTCCATGTCCTCAGAGTGTCACCCCCCTGCACGCACATGCAGATCAAGGTGTCTGGCTCCCTCCCATGCTCACCAGCTCCTCAGAGGCACGGGAGGAGGCAGCAGGCACGGAGGTAGATTGGTTCCGCGGGAGGAGAAACTGGTAACTTTAGTCAAGCCAACACGGGCGTCCTCACCACCCCACCCTGGGAAATCCTGTCCTGTGCCCACCCCCACCGCAGGCCCACCTTCTCCACTAGCTGCTGAGCCAGCCGTAACTGAAGCCCACACTGGGATTCTTACAGCTTCCTTTCCAAGAGAGAAGGCTAGAGGGGCGGGGAGCCTTGGTCTGCACCCACCAAAGCCGGATGAGAGGCGTGGCTCTGATTCCAGAGCATCCCAACTCTGCTTCCTCCTGAGAGGGGAGCACGCTGGGCCTGGGGGCGCCCGTCCCCCGCCTGCATCTACCACAACCCGAGTGGCCAACACCGGCCAGCTGCAGCAAGGGGACGTGATGCACAAGACGTGGACACGTAGTGCCAGCTCAGCCCTTGCCTCGGGCTCAGGCCAAGCACAGACTGCGCATGCGGGAGACGACAGAAAGTAGCAGAGGCAAAACGAAGAGGGGAATCTCGTGACCTGGGCCTCAAGACACAAGTAACATGGCTTCTATCCCTGTGAGTGATGTTCACCTCCATCCCCCAGCCCCCAGGTCACGTATTTTCTTTACCTCGTACCTTGATTGCAGGGAAGGTGGGCTGGGCCCATCCCTCTGGGGCAGAGAGAAAGGAAGGGGGAGGCTGGGAAGCATGCTCAAAGGCCCACAGTATGGAAGTGATGCTCAGAGCTGGAAGCCAGAGCTTGCAGTTTCTATGCCGTCAGACCCTGGCACACAATTCTTGAAGGGGTCTCTTTTGCTTTGGAGATTTCTGTCTTTAAGGCACATCCTTGGGAAAACGTCCCCCACCCCACCCCATCTCTCTGGTCCCTTTAAATCCTCATTGTCTTATGGTTTCATGAGGTCTGCAGGGGCAGCCAGAGCGTGGCTGTGTGCTGGGAGGAGCATCCATCCGCGAGGGAGACGAGACCTCGTTTTTCGTTCTGGTTTGGTCGCTAACTAGCTGGATAATTCTGGGTCCCTTCATCAGTGAAAGGAATGGTTGGATGTGATAGGCTAGGTCCTCTGCTCCTCTCAGGCCTGACTCTTTTTTTTAAATTGCAGTAGAGTTGGGTTACAATGTTGTGCTAGTTTCAGGTGTACAGCAGAGTGACGCAGTTATATATAGATGTAGATGTAGATATATTCTTTTTCATAGTCTTTTCCATCATGGTTTATTACAGAATATTGAATATAGTTCCCTAGGCTATACAGTAGGACCTTGTTGTTTTATCTATTTTATATATAGTAGTTTGTATCTGCTAATCCCAAACTCCTAATTTATCCCCCATTTCCCCTTTGGTAACCATAAATTTGTTTTCTATGTCTGTGAGTCTTTCTGTTTTGTAAATAAGTTCACTTGTATCATATTACAGGTTCCACATATAAGTGGTATCATATGGTGTTTGTCTTTCTCTTTCTGACTTACTTCACTTAGTATGATAGTCTCTAGGTCCATCCATGTTGCTGCAAATGGCATTATTTCATTCTTTTTTACGGCTGAGTAGTATTCCATTGTATATATATATATACCACCTCTTCTTTCTCCATTCCTCTGTCGATGGACATTTAGGTTGCTTCCATGTCTTGGTTATTGCAAATAGTGCTACGGTGAACATTGGGGTACATGTATCTTTTCAAATTAGAGCTTTCTCTGGATATATGCCCAGGATTGCTGGGCATATGGTAGCTCTATTTAGTTTAGTTTTTAAAGGAACCTCCATACTGTTTTCCATAGTGGCTGCACCAGTTTACATTCCCACCAACAGTGTAGGAGGGCTCCCTTTCCTCACACCCTCTCCAGCATTTATGATCTGTACAGTTTTTAATAATGGTTATTTTGACTGGTGTGAAGTGATACCTCATTGTGGTTTTGATTTGCATTTCTCTAATAATTAGCGATGTTGAGCATTTTTTCACGTGCCTATCGGCCATCTGTATGTCTTCTTTGGAGAAATGTCTACTTAGGTCTTCTGCCCATTTTTTTATTGAGTTTTTTCGTTGATTTTGTTATTGAGTTGTATGAGCTGTTTGTATATTTTGGAAATTAAGCCCTTGTTGGTTGCATTGTTTGCAAATACTTTCTCCCAGTCCATAGGTTGTCTTTTTGTTTTGTTTATGGTTTCCTTTGCTGTGCAAAAGCTTATAAGTTTGATTAGGTCCCATTTGTTTATTTTTGCTTTTATTTCTAAAGTCTCAGGCCAGACGTTTTTTTTTTTTTCAGTACGCGAGCCTCTCACTGTTGTGGCCTCTCCCGTTGCGGAGCACAGGCTCCAGATGTGCAGGCTCAGCGGCCATGGCTCACAGGCTCAGCGGCCTTGGCTCATGGGCCCAGCCGCTCCGCGGCATGTGGGATCTTCCCGGACGGGGTCACGAACCCGTGTCCCCTGCGTCGGCAGGCGGACTCTCAACCACTGCGCCACCAGGGAAGCCCTGGGCCAGACTTTTAAGTAAGTGCAAGAGCAGAGGCACCAGCCCCACACAGCCTGTCCACTAGGTGGGACGGTGCCCCCAGACCCTGTCCCCTTCCCTGTGGGAATGGCCACCACCCATATTACCACTGTTCCTTCCAATAGGGTCATAGCCTGGAACACCATCAGGGAACACTGGCTTGAGGGCAGGAAACCAGATGAAGGCCTACATTCCATATGGTGGAAAATTCATGGCCTGGAGCACCACCCCCAGACCCCTGAAATGTGCCAGGAGAGAGGCCTGAGGCTGAGGTGACCAACAGGACTGAGCCTGCCACTCTCGGAGGGGGTAACTGCTAAACTGTGCGAGCCAAACACCTCAAAAGAGCTAAAATGACTGTAAATGCCTAAACATGTTAAAACAAGCCTTACAACAGAAGGCTTTTAATTTTTTTTTTCTTTGCCCCAGTGCTAGAGCTCTCTCTCTCTCTCCTCTCTCTCTCTCTCTCTCTCTCTCTCTCTCTCTCTGTCGCTTTTGCTTTTGGGGGGAATTCAAAAGCCTTTTTATGCCTCATTACCTGCACACCGTGAGTGATGTCTGTCGGTCCATGTGCTGTAAATACCTTAAATCATGCTTCATTAAGAATATCTATGGTGCTATTAAAGAGCTATAATAGACAATGAGTTAACAGATGATTAAAGATGAATTCCATTTGTGTCAGTCACCAGCCAGAGAGAGATGAGGGGCTGGAAGTTCTCAACTCATTATCCTGGAGTGCAGCTCTCCCAGCCCCCCGGCCTGGATTTGTGAGGAGGGGGAAGGTGCAGGAGGGCTGTCTGCTAGCCTGGAGTGGATTTGGGCCCCATGTTGGTGTAGTGGGCTGCACCAGGGGAGGATAAGCAGGTGGGACCAGCCAGAGGGGGATGGAGAGGGAATCCTGTGGGGAAGCATGTGTGTGTGTGTGTGTGTGTGTGTGTGTGTGTGTACACGTACTCACTCCCATGTTCGGATGTCAGGAGCTGTGCTCACTGTCTGACAGCGCTGTCAGCTCTGCCTGGCTGTTTCCATGCAAAGAGTCAAATTCCACTTGGAGCCATGAGAACAGATCAATCTCGAACGCCTGGTAGCCAGAGAAAAATAGACAAGTGGAAAGGAGGATATGGGGTCCCAAAGGTGGAGACAGTGGATTTTGAGTAGCAGCAACGGCAGGTGGGGAGGAAAGAGAAATTTCCTTTCGTCAGCTGTGTTTCTGGCAAGAAAAAATGAGGGTCACCAAGAAAGAAGCGGTTTGGCAGAAAGGTAGGATGGCTGAGGAAGCGGAATCATTTTCCTTTAAAGACAAAAGTGCCCTGCCTCATCTCTGGTCTCTTTGCAGAAGCTTTAGCCAGTGTCACTCCACAGAGTCAGAAATACACTACTCCCTTTGTCCTAACACAGTCTATGGGTAGAGATCTGGAAAGCAGCAAGCATCTTTTTTTTTTTTTTGCGGTACGCGGGCCTCTTACTGTTGTGGCCTCTCTCGTTGTGGAGCACAGGCTCCGGACGCGCAGGCTCAGCGGCCATGGCTCACGGGCCCAGCTGCTCCGCGGCATGTGGGATCTTCCCAGTCCGGGGCACGAACCCGTGTCCCCTGCATCGGCAGGCGGACTCTCAACCACTGCACCACCAGGGAAGCCCGCAGCAAGCATCTGAATTCCCATCAGTGACCGCAGGCAGGAGTGGGTGGGTAAGAGCATCCTCAGAAATGAGAAGGAGTGCCGGGCAGGCCCAATAGATGGCTTCAGCATGCTCCATGGACACTACATTTTTGCTTTAGAAGAGGGTTGGAATTATTCTCCCACTCTACAAGCAGAGAAGCTGAAGCACTGAGTAAACAAAGATTATGGCTATTGTTTAGTTGAGGTACTTTGTGCCTCCTACCCGCAGACATGTTTTGGGCCTGGTGGAGACCAAAGCCCTTGAAGACATGGTCCTAGCCCTGAAGGTGCTTCACAGGGTGGGTATGAAGTTGGGAATCCCAACGCATGGGCAGGGGAAAGAAAGCCGACCAACCTGAGGTCAGTTAAAGGGCAGTGAGATGGGGTGAAAGGTGTGCAGCTCGGAGTGTTGCTGGGCTAAGGCTCACGCACCAGCTCTTCCTGGCATCTTCTGACCCAGATGGTATTTCCTTGCCCTCTGCCAAGTCACACTGGCTCCGCCGGAGACACTGATGTGGGGCATTATGCTATTCACATCCCTGATGGTGCTGTCACGCTCTCTGACATCCCTCCTATCACCTGCCATGCTGTCTTGAATGTGCTACTTGGCCTGGGGTGTTACTACAATGCTTCACTCTTCATAGCTACATTTTATGCAAAAAAAAAAAAAAAAGTTTTTAAAAAAAAGATGTCAAAATCCAGTGCTTCTGATTTCTTTCACATGAAGCCAACCCCGGACATCCACATGTCTGTGGCTTTAGTCTGTCTTCTGTTGTTGTGGAATGCACCCAGCCTGCGGGCAGGGCTGGGAGAGAGGACCTGGGTGTACTCTGAGAAGGAGGTGGCACGGGTGGCCCTTTGATAAAGGCTGGATGGAAAGGAGAGAAGGTGGGGGGAACGGGTGCAGACAGACTTGGTCTGACCTGGTGCTTTGCTGTTCACCAAATCCCTCCACACATACTGACTCACTGGATTCCGCAGAAACCCTTGAGAGAAGAGGTATTATTATTATCCCCCTTGGAAAACAGAGAGATCTGTGGCTCAGGAGGGATAAGCGGTGGGCACAAGGACATGGGCCAGTGAGTGATAAAGCTGGGGTCACTGCTCTTCCTCCAAAGCCTCCCCTGGTTTAGAGTCAGGGTGGATGGGAGCCACAGAAAATGATGGCAACTGTACAGGGCGGGAGGGATGGGGCTAGAGCCTATTGGCTAGTGTTTCAAATTAGACTAACAAGATGAGGGGACTGGCCAGCAGTGGGAAGAGACTGGAGCAAGAACTGGGAAAGGAACAAAGCCAGGGCTCCTCCCTAGAGCGAGCCAGGCTGCCGGGAGAACTGTGAAGCGACAGAAGAAAGTTGTGTTCAAACAGCCAGGAAGATAAGCAATGATGAGACAGCAGCTATGATCTGGCCCAGGACTTGGGGCTGCCTTTTCAACAAAGTGATTCAAAGCTGTGCCACCTAGGAGGGGTTCTCCTTGGTGTAAAAATGAGCACATCTTCACAGCGAGTGTGTGTGTGTGTGTGCCTGTGTGTGTGTATGTGTCTGTGTGTGAGATGTTAGAAAGAGCATGGGCTATGGGCCTAGGTCTGAAGGTAGTGTCTGCCACTTGTATAACAGAGGCACTAACGCCCTCCTCCCAGTGTGGTTTGAGATGATGTGAACACATGTACGGAGTGGTGCCTAGCTCATAGGCAGGAAGGTTGCTGCGTGCATTCAGTGCTTACTAAGAGCCACTGCCTCCAGGACCCTTGGGGAGGGGTAGGAGGAAGGGGCCTCTGCTGGGCTCCCAGATCCTCTCATTGCAATGGGATCCAAGTTTAGAAAGGAGTTGGAATAGACTGGGGTTCAGATTCCACCGGCTTCCTGCCATGTCCCACTTCCAGGAAAAGAAACGGGTTTGTTGGAAAAAGAAAACAGACTCAGAAGGCATCTTGGGCATCCAACAGTTCTTGGGAAACAGCATTTGGGCAAAATACCGTTGAATCAGCAACACTTGGATCTGGTTTCCATCAAAAGCTTCACAAGCTGAAGAGCGAGAGGCTGGGGACCTGGGAAGGCAGCCTCCAGGGGACAGTGCCAAGCGAATCGTGCCCTGGGTGATAGTCTCTCCTTCCTCCTTCCCATCCAGGTCTGGTCTGCATGGTGCCTCTAGTAAGTCCTGACATGCAGGACTCCACGGAGATCGCTGGGCTGCCTGAGGAAGGGGATGCAGAAGACCCTGGGCTAGAAGCCCGAATACCTGGCTTGAGTTCCAGCTGCACCAGTTACTGGGTCCCGCAATGCCCTTTATTCATGGCTTTGTGTTCTAGTTTCTTCTGAATTAATTTTTGAGACTGAAGACACTCCTGGTCAAGGAAGCGCTTTGGGACCTTCAGTGAAATGTACTAAGATAGACGCCTTGGGATTTTAGAACTAGACTCTGAGACCAGAGATCATCTGGTATAACTTTATTGTTGTACAGAGGAGGAAACTGAGGCTCAGGAAGGTTAAGTGACTTGCCCAAGGCCACACAGCTAGAACACTCCAGTACTCTTCCGTGGTGCCACCCACTACACATCAGAGTTAGTTCTGAAGCTGACCATCTGCAGCTATGGGAATCCCATCACCCATAGCTGCCAGAAAAAGAGGACACGACACAGCTCTCCAGGAAGCACAGGCGAGGACTGGGAGAGAAGGGGGAACGTGCATCGGCCCTGATAATTGAATCTTGGTGCAGAGAGACAGCCCGGCAAGTGGCAATTGAGTTAAGTAGAAAATGCCATTTCCGTATTGTTAGAAGCCTTCTCGGCCCAAGGCCCTGATCATTTACTCCAAGCACCTGGTGGTCTCGTACATCTGACCCCAGCTCCCAGCTGAGCCACGGGCCAGCTGGGATCAGCCGCGTGGGGCAGGGAAAGAAATTAATTTTCATTCCCCAGGGACTGCGGTTGGTAGCTCAGCAGCCAAGGATTATACAGACCTGGAGAGAATAGAGCACCATCCCTCTGAAGGAGTTATTGAACTCCCAAACCTGCTGGTGGGGATGAGGCGAGGGAGGGGAGCGGGTGGAGGCTGAAACAGACTTTATCAGCAACCCCATCACTGAGACATAATGGACATCTTTTGCTGGAGATTTTGCCTCTTGCTGATTTCTCTTCTGAATACTTCATTTCAAACTCCTGCCCTCCACCTCCAAAGCATCAACCCTTAGAAAGCAGGAGAGCTGAGTTTCTTTCTTTCTCCTTTTTCCCTCTACCTGTTGTTCTGAGGCAAGAAATTGCTTCTGTGAAATGGCCTTGCTCTGACTACACGAACGCATCTGTGGGATCCCAAGCTGCACATCTTCAAAAGAGCACCAACCTCCTGATTTCTTTTCTGAATCTATGTATAAAGGAGCAAACCTTGGGGCTTCCCTGGTGGCGCAGGGGTTAAGAATACACCTGCCAGTGCAGGGGACACGGGTTCGAGCCCTGGTCCGGGAAGATCCCACATGCCGTGGAGCAACTAAGCCCGTGCACCACAACTACTGAGCCTGTGCTCTAGGTCCCGCGAGCTGCAACTACTGAGCCCGTGTGCCTAGAGCCCGTGCTCCGCAACAAGAGAGGCCACCGCAATGAGAAGCCCGTGCACCACAACAAAGAGTAGCCCCTGCTCGTCGCAACTAGAGAAAGCCTGCATGCAGCAACGAAGACCCAACGCAGCCATAAATTTATTAAAGAAAAAAAAAAAGGAGCAAACCTTGGTCCACTTTCCCTCTGAGCCCACCTTTTCTAGTAGTTGGTAAATGAACAGCAGTTAGAAACACATCAACCACAAGGGCCAACCAGAAAGAGCCTAGAAAAATCTGTTTCCCACACAGACTTGGTTCCAGCAGAATCTTCTGTGAGTGTGAAGAAAATCTGAATTATGGTTCCTGGCCATGAAAAGTCCTCACTAAAAGGAAAAGAAAGAAAGAAAATGCTACATCTGTTTCCGTTTCACTCGCTCACGTGTTTCATTACATGGATGAAACACTGGTTTAAATTTACCAGATCCTAAATGATTAACAATGAAAGGAAGGAAAGAAGGAAGGAAGGACGGAAGGAGGAAAGAAAGATAGACTAAAAGATGATGGTGGGGCTTCCCTGGTGGCGCAGTGGTTGAGAGTCTGCCTGCCGATGCAGGGGACACGGATTCGTGCCCCGGTCCGGGAGGATCCCACGTGCCACGGAGCGGCTGGGCCCGTGAGCCATGGCCGCTGAGCCTGCGTGTCCGGAGCCTGTGCTCCGCAACAGGATAGGCCACAGCAGTGAGAGCCCCGCGTACCGCAAAAAAAAAAAAAAAAAAAAAAAAAAAAAAAAAGGTGGGGGGGGGCCTCGCACAAAAAAAAAAAAAAAAAAAAAAAAAAAAAAAAAAAAGATGATGGTGACGTTTTTGAAAAATGCAGAAGGCTAAGACGTGCTGCATTCCTGGGCAGTCGAGGCGCTATGTGAAAAGCGGAGTGAGGCCTCAAAGAAGGAATAGGGCCTCATTAGCGTGGTGAGATGCCCACCTCAGCCCCCAGCAATTATCATCCCCAGAAGCCTGCAGGCTGCAAGGCGCTTTCATTACCGGGGGAGTAACGGATTGCTCACCTTGAGCCCCCATCTTGTGCTAAAGCATTTTCCGCGCTAAGGACTCCAGCTTCATTTAAATCTGTAATTGCTTTGATTTCAGTATGTATGGACTATGGCGACTTCACGACTAAGAATTATATTAGTCAATAAGTTGGCTACTTATAGGCGTCATTAGTCAGCCCTCATTTTAGTCCTATCCCACACTGGCCTGGACCAGTGTAACATTTCTTTTTTGCACCTGTAGGGATCAAGTGAAATTTCCCTTCAAGACCACCTGTTATAGGGATAATTCATTTCTATGGGTCACAGAGGTGGGATGAAATTGGCAGATGCAAACAGGGAGGGTTATTCCTGTTTCCACACGAAGGGAGGCCAATGCTGGGCACAGGAGAGAGTTTACTGCAAATTCCTGATTTTTATTAAGTTTTTAACTTTTCAAACTCCCTAACATCTATTAGCTCACGGTCCCTGAAGCAGGTAGGCAAGTACCCATCTCTGCAGAGAGAGGGTCGCCCACCACTAGCCCTGGGTATACTTTCATGTCTACAGCTTGCCTCATAGTAGATTTCTTCCACCGGAGGAAACCCAGTATAGTGAACCATTGTCATGTCTCTTTGGGGATTTGGAGTCCAAATCCTGCACTTGGTTTCTTTTACAGCCTCCTAGAGGCCCAGCACTCCTTCTCTGGGCTAAGTGGATGATGGCTTGAATCCATAGGTGGCTCTTATCTGGATGATTTTTGTCAGGGCAGAGGGAAAGAAACACTTCCTCCAGACTTTAGGAGGGATTGGGACAGACAGATGAATAGATCACAAGAGAAGCACCTTGGCTGGGACAATTACACCAATCGCTGACTGTATTTGATAAACTGGCCACGGGTCCTAGTTTGCAAGAACCACAAAACCTGCAACACCAGAGTCAAGAGATGACTGGACAATGAAAACTATTCATATAAGAGAAGAAAATTATCCATTTGGCATAATTAATGCATGCAATGCTGTACATAGACGGTAGTATCAGAGCCTCGATAGGAAAAGTCCCAGTGCATGATTCCAGGTGCCAGAGAATTAAACATGGTCCATTGGGAGTTTACTGAATGACAAAGTGGCTTGGAGATTAACAGTTGCCTGTAGGTAAGGGAACAGTATTCATTCTCACTGCTGACTCCATCCATGAGGCTCCAATTCCACAGGAGATGGACCTTGACCTGCAACTTTCTCTGGATTTCCCCACATCTCCCTGGACAATTCTCTTCACTGAGGGCTCACCAACACCCGTTCATGACCTACCAGCCTCTGGGGCCCCATTAGGGCCTGGCACACACTCCTCCTACATGAACAGCATACACAGCAGCGTTGCAGGGGAAACTATGAAAAAAATAAGTGGTGTTGCTGTAGGGACCCATCTCAGGAACATTCCTGGTGGAAATCAATGTAACTGTGCCTTGGGGACACCCAGGGACAAAAATAACCCCAAAAGTGTCAGGAAAAGGCAGACGAAAAGTCAGGCCCTGGGGCAATCAGGAAGCAGAAGGGTTAATGTCTTTTCGCCCGGGTCTTCACGTAAGGAATTTGAATTCTTGATCAAGCGATTTGTCAGGATTGTTGTACATTTACTGTAATTACAGAACATCAAATGTGCGTTGACGTAATTACCATAAATATGTGTAAAGACATTATAACGTGTAATTATGTCATATAATTGTTTAATAAAGCAGGTAGAAGAAAAATTACTCTGCACATGCTCAGTGCACATCCTTTTCTTACTTTTTCTACTGAAGGTTGTATTTGCTCCACTGCCGCATCCCCCTCTTCAAAATTACAGAGACGGTTTTTCCCATTTAGGATTAACCAGTAGGAGCGTGAAGTTAGAAAGTGTGTCCACAAGCTTGTGTGAGTCAGTGTGTTCGTGTGCGCTTACACACACACACACACACACACACACACACACACAGGGAAGAAAGGCATTTTCAAACCCCGGCAGAGGTGTCACAACCCAGGTGTGAACAGCACGCACATAGCCTTGTGGTCAGTGTTTCCGTAGCTGATAGTGGAGCATCACCATACTCACAGTGATGGGGTCAACCCCTCCATTCTCTCTCCCACTTGTCTGGGGTGACCTTTGGCCCTGTGCAGTGTGGACGCATCAGGGCACGGGCCGTCTGGTTTGGTGGCACTGAAAGCTCCTGGGAGAGGGACGTTTGGAAAGATGTTGACATTATTCTGAACCCAGGGACCTTTTCTAAAGATTTGGACAAGAAGTTAAATCCACAGGTGACATAACTAGGGATTTTGAAGCAGAGTCTGGACTTGTCAGATTGTCACCGGGAGACTAGAACAGCCGTAAGGTCCCTTCCCAGCCCTCGGAGACTCTATCAGATGTGAGGTCTGTGTTCAGATTTACATTTTCCACATTTCCCCCTTTTACCCTGTGAGTCTCCTGTGAGTCTTGGAGAAAATGCATCTCTGAAGGCCAGGATTCCAGAGATAAAATAGATTGAAGTATTATGTTCCAAGGATTCAGAGTTAAATTAATGAGAAAGAATGCTCTAATGAGTGGGAAGGCTTCCCAATAATAACATGAAAGTAGAAATCATAGAGGAAAAACAGTGATGGATTAGACTATGCAAAAATGTACAATCCCTCGTCATCAAAAGAGAAAACAAAACACCGTAGAGTAAAAAGCAAACAAAAGACCAAGGAAATATTTGCAACATGTATGACAAAGGGGATGATGTCCTTAATGTATTAAAAAGCTCTGACCAACCAATAAGAAAAAAATCTCAGTAGAAAAATGGGCAACAGTGGACAGAAAAATCACAAAATAAATACAAATGACCAAAAAACACATCAAAAAAATCCAACTTACTTCACAATCAAAGAGGGAGATACTGTTTTTCACCTACCAGTCTGGTAATTATTTTAACAAATTATAATACCCAGTGTTGTTAAAGTGTTGAAGGTATGGGAGTAGAAATTGGTTAACTTTCTTGGGGCCAATTTGGCAACGAATATCAAAAACCTTGAAGAATACATACCCTTTAACCTATTAACTACTCCTCTAGGATTTTATCCTAAGGAATTAAAAATATAGTAAAAGGATTTCCCTGGTGGCATAGTGGTTGAGAATCCGCCTGCCAATGCAGGTGACACGGGTTCGAGCCCTGGTCCCAGAAGATCCCACATGCCGCGGAGCAACAAAGCCCATGAGCCACAACTACTGAGCCTGCACTCGAGAGCCCGCGAGCCACAACTACTGAGCCCACGTGCCACAACCACTGAAGCCCGCGTGCCTAGAGCCCATGCTCCGCAATAAGAGAAGCCACCGCAATGAGAAGCCCGTGCACCACAACGAAGAGTAGCCCCCGCTAGCCACAACTAGAGAAAGCCCGCGTGCAGCAACGAAGACCCAACACAGCCATAAATAAATAAATTTTAAAAAATTATATACAGTAAAAAATTTAGGTCTGAGTTTTCCTGATGCCAAATTATTTATGGTAGCGAAAGAAAAAAAATTCCCACAAAACAGCCCAATGTCCAAAAAGAAGAATTGGTGAAATGAAGTCTGGTAAAGTCACAATCCCATGGAATGTCATTCAGCCATTAAAAATGATAGGTGAGTGTTTGCTGACATGTAAAGATGCACTCTTATGTGGAAAAATTAAAATTATAAACCAGTATATAAAGTAAGATACAATTTATAGATATAAAAATGTGGAGGAATTTATACCAAGATATTATTACTAATCATCTTTTAGTGCCAGAGTAAGAGCATTTCCCTCCCTTTTTCTTTTTCTTCCTTCCTTCTTCCCTCCCTCCCTCACTCCATTCCTTTCTTTCTTTCTTAAAAATGTGGCTAGTCCAAAATTTTATAGTAAATATTTGGGCTACTTATAAAGCACACTAAGTGGTGTATGTGCACGCACACAGACACACACACACACACACACACACACTCTCTCTCTCTCTCTCTCTCTCTCACATTTTGGTTTAATGCCCTGATGCTCTCAGTAAGACTTCCCAATTTATAGATGAAACCTCCATACCGCATGGGGCTCCCACTGTATACCAAAGCTATACCCTTCTCTTTGCCTCTTGCCTCTCACTCATCCCAGAAACACTTCCGGCCAGAGCCAAGTTCTTGAAGGACCACCAAGGGTGAAAGGCTGACGCTCAGTATATTTTGGCCTCCGTGCAATGAGCAAGATTCACAGCAAGTAAATAGCAGAAGCTGATTTAGAAGCTGAGATGGTGGGCCAGGGGCTGGTCTGGTTGGTGGGGCCCTTGAACCCAGGACTGATGGGATGGATCCTTCATCTGAACTCTAGGTTGGGGAGCTTCTAGAGTTGATTCTAGTGGGATTCAGAGTCTAGAATCAAAGAGGGAGGTGGAAGTGGGTTACGAAACTGAGAAGCCAGTAACTGACCTCAAATACCGAATATTCCTAATGAGCTGCTTTCTCAGTCTCATTTTGTACATGTTTAAGACGGTGTGTTGAGTCAGGGAGCAGTGAGCCATGGAGATGGACACAGCATGATGGACAGGGTGCAGGAGGTGAGCTATCCGTGAGAATTACCTGAAATAGGGGTTGTCCATGGCCTGGTGCAGAGTCCATGTTTAATGGACCAAGGACAGGGAAAGCTCTTGGTTGTTATCCTAAGCATCTTCTCCACTATTTTGTAGAGCGTGGGGCACATGTGGTAGAATGCTTTGAGGGGACCAGGGTGGCCTATGACATTCTTTGCTCTTGCCACTATTATAACTAAGGAGGGTTCCTCTCTGGGTCCCAGTGAGAAACTGAAGCTTCAGGTGAACCGACAGACACAGCTGGTCAAAGTGGGATGGTGTGGGTAAGGAAATGGTGAAAGGAATCATCTAGATTCCTGCATTTCTTCTTACTAAGTTCCTTTCTCAGCTGGCGGGCAGCAAAATAGCCAGGGCATCCAAGGAGTTGAACTGTTTTTAGCACTGTGGCCCAAGAAGGGAATTAGCCTGTCTTTCAATGAATGACCACTCAGGTTAAGGCTTATTGTCAACCTCAGAACAAGAATTTTCTTCTGTTTCCATTTGGTAGATACAGGGATAAGAGGCATGCACAATACTCCCTCACTGGCAAAGTTTTAGTCCCAGCATTCTTGGAGAATGCATAGTATTATGTGTTCATGCTGTCATTCAGATTTCAAAGTACATCATCCATTCATCTTCCGGATATCCTTAGAAAGCAGGAAAGGGATTATTATATTCATTTTTGAGATGAAGAAACTGAGACTTAGAGATGATAACAAGCTTAAAAATCTTATGTTAAATAAGAAACAGAGCTACATTGAGAGGTTTGTCTTAAGCCATCTGGGTCACAGCTCCATCTAGAAGTCAGCATTGCCCAGTGTGTCCTTGACACCCAAACACAAACATTACAACAAACTGAACTCCAAAATGTCCTAGACCAACACATTTCTACTTTCAACAAGGAAGCCTTTTGTCTTAGACCTCAAAGAGCCCAGCCTATAATGCAAAGTAAGGCAGCACCTCCAGGTAACCCGATCACGTGGCCATCCCACTCCCCCCGTGGAGCCTGCACCTCAGGGGGAAGTCAGGGCTGGGAAAATCCAAGTGGCTTCTGATGCAGAGCTAGCGATTTGCCAAGAGTGGTGCTGGCAGCTTATGAATATTCAATTGGAAAGAAGTTGGGCTAATCAGACTGGGATCTCGTTGAGTTTCCATCAGGGCGTCTGGAACTTAAAAACTCCCACGAAGGTCAGTTCAAACCAAAGTCATCAGAAGAACTGCCCAGAGGCGCCGGTGCCATGGGCCCCCTCTGGCCCAGGTGAGGTGGGCCTTGGGGTCTGCTTAGCAGAAGAGGTGGGGTTGGTGTAGAACTGGGATAACAGCTTGGTACACTGGCCCACAGAGTACCCAGGTTGATCCTATAGTAGTCAAGGTTGAAGAGAATATTAGAAGACTCACCTCAGGGGCATATGAATGCAAAGTCAAAATTTTAAACTCCATACCCCTTGACATGGCATTTGAGGCACATTTGGCCTCCAGCTGACCTCATCTCCTGCCATGTCCCAATCGTACTCCCTTGAACACGTCCTGCACTTTCTGCCTCTACCTTTCCTAACACCTTTGTTCTTACAGGTGTCTTCCTGGCTTTCCTTTTTATCAGTCATGCTAGAACACTCATAATATACAATTTGCCATCTTAACCATTCTTAAGTGGACAGTTCGGCAGTGATAAGTACCTTCACACTGACAAGCAACCCAGCCCCAAAACTTGTCTCGCAAAAATGAAACTTTTCCCATGAAACAACTCCCCATTCCCCTCAGCCGCTGACAACCACCATTCTATTTTCTGTCTCTATGAATTTGACTACTCTAGGTACCTTATATAAGTGGAATCCTACAGTGTTTGTCTTTTTGTGACTGGTACGATGTTCTCAAGTTGCATCCATGTTGTAGCATGGGTCAGAATGTCTTTCTTTTTAAAGGCTGAATAATATTCCATGGTATGTATATATCTACATTTTGTTCATCCATTCCCATCTCTTTTGCCCGTTCAAAATCTGACTCTGTCTTCAAAGCTTAAAACCCAAGGTACCTGCTTCATGAAGCTTTTCTCAAGACTCTTGGTTATAGCCAGTCATTCACAAAGATCTTCTGAGCATCGTTTATGCAGCAGGCACTGTGCAAGGCAGGGACGCGAAGATGAGTACCCACAGTCTCCCACTCGTCCTCCCTTCAAGCTCAGCTCCTGGCACGTTGCTCAGGATTGACTCCGTGACAGCACTGACTGTCCATGTTCCTGACACGCCATGCTGCCTCGAGGTATTCTTGATGGTTTCCACATTAGTCATCTCCCTTGTAAATTCCCGAGGACCTGACCACATCTTATCTCAGCATCTCCAGGGCCCAGCGCAATATATTGAACATGGGAGACGACCAATAAACACTTGTTCAAATAGAGTTAAATTTGCACCCCTTGGAGTGCAGGGCTTCTTGACTTCTAAGTGACTGACACAATGAGCTAGAAGGCAGTGCAACCTCATTGCCAGGTCTGTTACCTGATGCTGATGCAGGGCCATGGGTTGAGATTGGGCACTTTATAAAAGTAACTTAGCCTGCTGATATAAGCATGTGCAGAGAGAGACGTGGAGACTCCATTTGCCCATTTGCTAATAAAAGTGGTAGCTAAGGGCTTCCCTGGTGGCGCAGTGGTTGAGAGTCCGCCTGCTGATGCAGGGGACACAGGTTCGTGCCCCGGTCTGGGAGGATCCCACATGCGGCGGAGCGGCTGGGCTCATGACCCGTGGCCGCTGAGCCTGCGCGTCGGGAGCCTGTGCTCCGCAACGGGAGAGGCCACAACAGTGAGAGGCCCGCGTACCGCAAAAAAAAAAAAAAAAATGGTAGCTAAGATGTACAGAGTTCTTTCGACATGTCGGGCTTTCTAAGTGCTTTCCACAGACTAACTGAATCCTCACCATAAACCCAAGAGGTGGGTTTTATGTAGGATAAGTAAATATCTTTTATTATGCCCATTGTACAAATGATGAAACTGAGGCACAGAGAGGCTAAATACTTTACCCTATATCTACAAAGGAAATTGTTAGATTTGCCGGAAATTTGCCTATACACCCAGGCAGGCAAATTCCTTTTTTTTAAAAAAATAACTTTATTTATTTATTTTTGGCCGCGTTGGGTCTTTGTTGCTGCGCATGGGCTTTCAGACTTGCAGCAAGCGGGGGCTACTCTTTGTTGCGGTGTGTGGACTTCTCATTGCGGTGGCTTCTCTTGCTGCGGAGTGTGGGTTTCAGTAGTTGTGGCATGCGGGCTCAGTAGTTGTGGCTCACAGGCTTAGTCGCTCCATGGCATGTGGGATCTTCCCGGACCAGGGATCGAACCCGTGTCCCCTGCATTGGCAGTAGGATTCCTAACCACTGCACCACCAGGGAAGTCGCCAGGCAAATTCTTCACACTACACTGTGCTGGTATGAACATCTTGCTTTGGCAAGATTTGATGAGGTATCACCTCACATCGGTCAGAATGGCCATCATCAAAACGTCTACGAATAATAAATGCTGGAGAGGGTGTGAAGAAAAAGGAACCCTCCTACACTATTGGTGGGAATGTAAAATGGTGCAGCCGCTATGAAGAACAGTATAGAGGTCCCTTAAAAAACTAAAAATAGAGCTACCATATGATCCAGCAATCCCACTTCTGGGCATATATCCAGAGGAAACTATAATTAGAAAAGATACATACACCCCCATGTTCATTGCAGCACTGTTTACAATAGCCAAGACATGGAAGCAACCTAAATGTCCATTGACTGACCGATGGATGGATAAATAAAGATGTGGTACATACATACAATGGAATATTACTCATCCATAAAAAAGAATGAAATAATGCCATTTGCAGTAACATGGATGGACCTAGAGATTATCATACTAAGTGAAGTAAGTCAGACAAAGACAAATATCATATGATATCACTATATGTGGAATCTAAAAAAAAAATGATACAAATGAACTTATTTACCGAACAGAAATAGACCAGCAGACATAGAAAACAAGCTTATGGTTACCAAAGGGGAAAGGCAGGGAAGAGAGATAAATCAGCAGTTTGGACACTACTATATATAAAACAGATAACCAACAAGGACCTACCGTATAGCACAGGGAACTATAGTCAATATTTTGTAATAACCTGTAAGGGAAAAGAATCTGAAAAAAAGATATATGTGTACTATGTATAACTGAATCAGTTTGCTGTACACCTGAAACTAACACAACATTGTAAGTCAACTGTATTTCAATTAAAAAAAAGAAAGAGAGAGATTTGATATAGATTACAGTTAGCAGAATCCACTGGAGAACCTCTTAAAACATTAAAGGGGGTGCTCTCTCATGTCACGGACCTATTTTCTGTTTTGGCTGGTCCGGAGTCTTGCGTTCTGAATTTCCTTAAATCCAAGGGATGTCAACTTGATTATAAAGAGCTATCAAGAACTAAGAACTTCTCTTGACAGAAAGGTGTGGGGTGGAGGTGGTGGACAGGGGAAATAAAAAGAAATGGAGAGAAATTTGTTTCAGTTGCCATTTATAATAACCTGGACCCCATCTTTCACTTTAGCAATAAGATCTTAGGAGCAATGTGTTAGGTTTGACCAGCATACTGGCTGGTGTGGGGGAAGGGAGGAGCAGTGATCCTCTCCCCATCTCCCTACCAATTCTGCATCCTGAATTAATCTCTCCTGCTTGTTTAGCTAAGCAGCAAGTGAGGGGTGCAGAGAACGGATGCTTCTGGAACTGGAGGGACAGATGGAAGGGCTGCAGTGGTGACAAAGGGCATGATGAGCGGTGGTAGGGGAGCTTCGTGGCAGGAACCAAATAGAGTGGCCTTAAAGGGACGGGTGGGGCTTGGGCAGTTGGGAAGCAACTGGGCGAGGGAAGGGATGGTTATTGTTCAAAGGACAAGTAGACAGGTTTGACTAAAACAGAAGGTTTAAGTGGGAGATATAGTTGGCAAGCTGGGTTTTCTCTTGTAACTTGTGGACCACCATAGAAAACTTCAAAACGGAGGGCAAGGCAGAGCTTTGGGAAGATGAATGTAACAGCGGTATATTAGACAGACTAGAAGGAGGAGAAATGGCAAGACCACTAGGGGACTGCGGTGGTCAGTTTTATGTGTCAACTTGGCAAGGCTACAGAATTCAGTTATTCAGTCAAACACTGGTGTTGCTGTGGAGGTATTTTGTAGTTGTGATTAATGTCCATAATCAGTTGACTTTATTTTATTTATTTAATTATTTTATTGTGCAGGGCCTGCATTTCTCTAATCTGGTCTCAGGTAATCTCTTTATTTATTTATTTATTTTCTTATTAGTCATCCATTTTATACACATCAGTGTATACATGTCAATCCCAATCGCCCAATTCATCACACCACCACCCCCACCTCCCACCGCTTTCCCCCTTGGTGTCCATATGTTTGTTCTCTACTTCTGTGTCTCAATTTCTGCTCTGCAAACTGGTTCATCTGTACCATTTTCTAGGTTCCACATATATGCGTTAATATACGATATTTGTTTTTCTCTTTCTGACTTCACTCTGTATGATAGTCTCTAGATGCATCCATGACTCTACGAAAGACCCAATTTCGTCTTTTTATGGATGAGTAATATTCTACTGTATATATGTACCACATCTTCTTTATCCATTTGTCTGTCGATGAATGACCTGGCTATTGTAAATAGTGCTGCAATGAACATTGGGGTGCGTGTGTCTTTTTGAATTATGGTTTTCTCAGGGTATATACCCAGTAGTGGGATTGCTGGGTCATATGTTAATACTATTTTTAGTTCCTTAAGGAACCTCCATACTGTTCTCCATAGTGGCTGCGTCAATTTACATTCCCACCAACTGTGCAAGAGGGTTTCCTTTCCTCCACACCCTCTCCAGCATTTGTTGTTTGTAGATTTGCTGATGATGCCCATTCTAACTGGTGTGAGGTGACACCTCATCGTAGTTTTGATTTGCATTTCTCTAATAATTAGTGATGCTGAGCAGCTTTTCATGTGTTTCTTGGACATCTGTATGTCTTCTATGGAGAAATGTCTATTTAGGTCTTCTGCCCATTTTTGGATTGGGGTGTTTGTTCTTTTAATATTGAGCTGCATGAGCTGTTTATATATTTTGGAGATTAATCCTTTGTCCGATGATTCATTTGCAAATATTTTCTCCCATTCTGAGGGTTGTCTTTTCATCTTGTTTATGGTTTCCTTTGCTGTGCAAAAGCTTTGAAGTTTCATTAGGTCCCATTTGTTTATTTTTGTTTTTATTTCCATTGCTCTAGGAGGTGGATAAAAAAGATCTTGCTGTGATTTATGTCAGAGTGCGCTTCCTGTGTTTTCCTCTAAGAGTTTTATAGTGTCCAGTCTTACATTTATGTCTCGAATCCATTTTGAGTTTATTTTTGTGTATGGTGTTAGGGAGTGTTCTAATTTCATTCTTTTACATGTAGCTGTCCAGTTTTCCCCGCACCACTTATTGAAGAGACTGTCTTTTCTCCACTGTATACCCTTGCCTCCTTTGTCATAGATTAGTTGACCATAGGTGTGTGGGTTTATCTCTGGGCTTTCTATCTTGTTCCATTGATCTATGTTTCTGTTTTTGTGCCAGTACCATATTGTCTTGATTACTGCAGCTTTGTAGTATAGGGTGAAGTCAGGGAGCCTGATTCCTCCAGCTCTGTTTTTTTCCCTCAAGACTGCTTTGGCTATTCGGGGTCTTTTGTGTCTCCATACACATTTTAAGATTTTCACCATTGAGAATGATGTTTGCTGTGGGTTTGCCATATATGGCCTTTATTATGTTGAGGTAGGTTCCCTCTACGCCCACTTTCTGGAGAGTTTTTATCATAAATGGGTGTTGAATTTTGTCAAAAGCTTTTTCTGCATCTATTGAGATGATCATATGGTTTTTATTCTTCCATTTGTTAATATGGTGTATCACATTGATTGATCTGCGTATGTTGAAGAATCCTTGCATCTCTGGGAAAAACCCCACTGGATCATGGTGTATGATCCTTTAAATGTGCTGTTGGATTCTGTTTGCTAGTATTTTGTTGAGGATTTCTGCATCTATAGTCATCAGTGGTATTGGTCTGTAATTTTCTTTATTTGTAGTATCTTTGTCTGGTTTTGGTATCAGGGTGATTGTGGCCTCATAGAATGAGTTTGGGAGTGTTCTTTCCTCTGCAATTTTTTGGAAGAGTTTGAGAAGGATGGGTGTTAGCTCTTCTCTAAATGTTTGATAGAATTCACCTGTGAAGCCATCTGGTCCTGGACTTTTGTTTGTTGGAAGATTTTTAGTCGCAGTTTCAATTTCATTACTTGTGATTGGTCTATTCATATTTTCTATTTCTTCCTGGTCCAGCCTTGGAAGGTTACACCTTTCTAAGAATTTGCCCATTTCTTCCAGGTTGTCCATTTTATTGGCATAGAGTTGCTTGTAGTAGTCTCTTAGGATGCTTTGTATTTCTGCTGTGTCTGTGGTAACTTCTCCTCTTTTGTTTCGAACTTTGTTGATTTGAGTCCTCTCCCTCTTTTTCTTGATGAGTCTGGCTAATGGTTTATCAATTTTGTTAATCTTCTCAGAGAACCAGCTTTTAGTTTTATTGGTCTTTGCTATTGTTTTGTTTGTTTCTATTTCATTTATTACTGTTCTGGTCTTCAGGATTTCTTTCCATCTGCTCACTTTGTGTTTTGTTTGTTTTTCTTTCTCTAGTTCCTTTAGGTGTAATGTTAGATTGTTTGAGATTTTTCTTGTTTCTTTTTTTTTTTTTTTTTTTTTTTTTTTTTGGTGGTAGGCGGGCCTGTCACCACTGTGGCCTCTCCCGTTGCGGAGCACAGGCTCCGGATGCACAGGCTCAACGGCCATGGCTCACGGGCCCAGCCGCTCCGCGGCATGTGGGATCCTCCCGGACCGGGGCACGAACCCGTGTCCCCTGCATCGGCAGGCGGACTCTCAACCACTGCGCCACCAGGGAAGCCCTCTTGCTTCTTGAGGTAAGCTTGTATAGCTATAAACTTCCCTCTTAGAACTGCTTTTGCTGCATCCCATTGGTTTTGGATCGTCGTGTTCTCATTGTCATTTGCTTCTAAGTATTTTCTGATTTCCTCTTTGATTTCTTCAGTGATCTCTTGGTTATTTAGTAACGTATTGTTTAGCCTCCATGTGTTTGTGTCTTTTACGTTTTTTTCCCTGTAATTGATTTCTAATCTCATAGCGTTGTGGTCAGAAAAGATGCTTGATATGATTTCAATTTTCTTAAATTTACTGAGGCTTGATTTGTGACCCAAGATGTGATCTATCCTGGAGAATGTTCCATGCACACTTGAGAAGAAAGTGTAATCTGCTGTTTCTGGATAGAATGTCCTATAAATATCAATGAAATCTATCTGGTCTATTGTGTCATTTAAAGCTTCTGTTTCCTTATTCATTTTCATTTTGGATGATCTGTCCATTGGTGTAAGTGAGGTGTTACAGTCCCCCACTATTACTGTGTTACTGTCGATTTCCTCTTTTCGAGCTGTTAGCAGTTGCCTTATGTATTGAGGTGCCCTGTGTTGGGTGCATATATATTTATAATTGTTATATCTTCTTCTTGGATTGATCCCTTGATCATTACGTAGTGTCCTTCCTTGCCTCTTGTAACATTCTTTATTTTAAAGTCTATTTTATCTGATATGAGTATAGCTACTCCAGCTTTCTTTTGATTTCCATTTGCACGGAATATCTTTTTCCATCCCCTCACTTTCAGTCTGTGTGTGTCCCTAGGTCTGAAGTGGGTCTCTTGTAGACAGCATATATATGGATCTTGTTTTGTATCCATTCAACAAGTGTTTTGTGTTTTGGTTGGAGCATTTAATCCTTTCACGTTTAAGGTAATTATCTATATGTATGTTCCTATTACCATTTTGTTAATCGTTTTGGGTTTGTTTTTGTAGGTCCTTTTCTTCTCTTGTGTTTCCCACTTAGAGAAGTTCCTTTAGCATTTGCTGTAGAGCTGGTTTGGTGGTGCTGAATTCTCTTAGCTTTTGCTTGTTTGTACAGCTTTTGATTTCTCCATCAAATGTGAATGAGATCCTTGCTGGGTAGAGTAATCTTGGTTGTAGGTTCTTCTCTTTCATCACTTTAAGTATATCATGCCACTCCCTTCTGGCTTGTAGAGTCTCTGCTGAGAAATCAGCTGTTAACCTCACGGGAGTTCCCTTGTGTGTTGTCATTTTTCCCTTGCTGCTTTCAATAATTTTTCTTTGTCTTTAATTTTTGCCAATTTGATTACTATGTGTCTTGGCGTGTTTCTCCTTGGGTTTATCCTGTATGGGACTCTCTGTGCTTCCTGGACTTGGGTGGCTATTTCCTTTCCCATGTTAGGGAAGTTTTCATCTATAATCTCTTCAAATATTTTCTTGGGTCCTTTCTCTCTCTCTTCTCCTTCTGGGACCCCTGTAATGTGAATGTTGTTGCGTTTAATGTTGTCCCAGAGGACTCTTAGGCTGTCTTCATTTCTTTTCATTCTTTTTTCTTTTTTCTGTTTTGTGGCAGTGAATTCCACCCTTCTGTCTTCCAGGTCACTTATCCGTTCTTCTGTCTCAGTTATTCTGCTATTGATTCCTTCTAGTGTATTTTTCATTTGTTACTGTATTGTTCCTCTCTGTTTGTTTGTTCTTTAATTCTTCTAGGTCTTTGTTAAACATTTCTTGCACCTTCTCGATCTTTGCCTCCATTCTATTTCTGAGGTCCTGGATCACGTTCACTATCATTATTCTGAATTCCTTTTCTGGAAGGTTGCCTATCTCTACTCTATTTAGTTGTTTTTCTGGGGTTTTATGTTGTTCCTTCATCTGGTATGTAGCCCTCTGCCTTTTCATGTTGTCTGTCTTTCTGTGAATGTGGTTTTTGTTCCACAGGCTGCAGGATTGTAGTTCTTCTTGCTTCTGCTCAGTTGACTTTAAGTAAAGGCGATTATCAGAGATAACCTGAGTGGGCCTGATTCAATCAGTTAAATTTTCCGAGAAGAAGAAGAAATTCCACCTGTGAACTGCAGCCTCAGTTCCTGCCCAAGTTCCCTGCCTGCTCTTCCTGACGGCCTACGCCACGCATGGGACTTGCCTAGCTGTCTCCACAATCGCGTAAGCCAATTTCTTGCAATAAACCCCCTGCTATATATTTCCTACTGGTTCTGTTTCTCTAGTTGAATCCTGACTGATATAGGGACAGACCACTAGTGTGGTTTTGGACTAGACAAGAGAAGGCTTGACCAGAGGCAGAGATGAGTGAGGGAAGAGCAAAGACCAAAAGGACTCAGATGGCCTGAAGGTGCAGGCGAGAGAAGAGCCCAGGGAAGCCGGCAGTGATGGTCGGGAGGCACTGGGAGCAGGAGGCCGGGGTTCCCACCGTCCATCTGCCACTGATTACACAAGTAACTCCATTTTGCTGCGTCTCTCAAAAATGTGAGCTTGGATTAGTACTTCCAAAACGTCTTCCGGCTCCATATTCTATGATTCTATATCTCAGTCAGTCTTTACAAGAGTATCTCATCTTCAATCAAAAATGGATCTTTTTTTCTAAATGATGTCTATTTTATTGCCCCCAGAAGAGTGATTCAGGAATCACAGTGTCAACAGATAAGTATCCAGGGACTTAAAATGAATGAAGGGATGGAGGGAAGACTTCATGGGATTCCAAAACAGCAGCATGGGTTGAGCAGCTGGTAAAAGAAGCTGGAAGTACAGCCATACCAAATAAAGGACAGAGGACTCTGGCAATATTAATAACAATTAATATTTACTGAGGGCTTACCATATACCAGACACTGTTCTAAGTGCTTAAACAGGCATCAACTCTTTCAGACTTCACAATATCTCTAACACATACCCAATCTACAGATGAGAAAAGGAGATTTCAAAAGGTTGAGTCACTTAACTTTCTCTAAGGGCACACAGCTAGTAGGAGCAGAGGATATGGAATTTGAGCCTAGACCAAGGCCCATGCTCTTAACTAGGTTGCAGACCTTTATTGCCACAACAGACCAGAGGAACTATTTGCTGTGAAAGGCAGCAGTAGGAATCTCCAGCACAACACAGGCAACATGGAGAATTAAACGAGCAAAGGCCTATTGCCTTGAATTCCTGCCACCACAATGTACAAAACTGCTGATGTGGGTGAGTCCCTCCGTGTCACCCTCCTGTCTATGTATCCCCAGGGCCAACACGCACTCCCGTCTTCTGCACAGCCTGCTCCAACAGGGATGCATTTCAGGTGCTCCATGATTTTTTTGGTTGGAAAGCAGGGCCCTGAAACTGGTAAGGAGACTTCCTACAGCTTCTGAAGCTGCATTCGTAGCATTTGGCAGTGTTTTCTGATTCATGGTGAAAGCCCTAGAGGAAGGGCTGGCTTTCTGTGGAAGTGAGCGCAGGGCTTTAACTCTGATACAAACAGTGGTTAGGGTCTTGCATGCATATTTCCTACCTTCAGTTGAAGAATTTCCCACCCCTTTTGTTTACCCTTATCTGATCAAAGCACCATTCATTGAACCAGCATTGAAACAGAGACTGTCTGCCCATGCTGTTAGTTGCCATGGCAGAGATAGAGGGTAGGTACTGCCCTCCAGGGGTTCCAGGCATCCAGCTCAAAAGAGAAGGGTGCCACCTGGGTGGTGATACCTCGTTGAATTCCCAGGGAGATGTTTCCCCTGCCAGCCTAACAAGTGGGCCAGAGGGGGAGAGTGGAAGAAAAGAAAGAGAGAAAGAGGAGAGAGAGAGAGAGAGAGAGAGAGAGAGAGAGAGAGAGAGAGAGAGAGAGAGAGAGGAAGGAAGGAAGGAAGGAAGGAAGAAAGGAAGGAAGAAAGATAAAGAAAGAAAGAGAGAGAGAGAGAGAGAGAGAGAGAGAGGAAGCAAGGAAGGAAGGAAGGAAGAAAGATTGTGTCACTCCGGATTTCTAGTTAGGTAATTGTCAAACATGTCTCAAATGCACCCTGTCTTCTCCACGGCACCTGGTCCAGGTCTTCATCACCTCTAATTGGTCTCCTGGCTTCCACTCTTATCCTGTCAAGCTCGCCCTCCTCCCAGCCACCAGAATGTTGTATTTAAAACTCTAATCTGGGACTTCCCTGGTGGCGCAGTGGTTAACAATCCACCTGCCAATACAGGGGACGCGGGTTCGATCCCTGGTCCCCGAAGATCCCACATGCCCCGTAGCAACTAAGCCCGAGCACCACAACTACTGAGCCTGTGCTCTAGAGCCCGCAAGCCACAACTACTGAAGTCCGTGCACTCTAAGGCCCACGTGCTGCCAATACTGAGCCTGTGTGCTGCAACTACTGAAGCCCGTGTGCCTAGAGCCCGTGCTCCACAGCAAGAGAAGTCACCGCAATAGAAGCCCGCGCACCGCAACGAAGAGTAGCCCCCGCTCGCCACAACCAGAGAAAGCCCGCGCAGCAACGAAGACCCAACGCAGCCAAACAAAACAAAACAAAACAAACAAACGGAACAAACAAAACAGCCCTCCAGTCTGACCGGGTCCTTTCCCTTCTTGCACCAAGATCCTCCCCAGCCTAACAGGTGGAACATTTCCACCACCAGCAACTCTGAACTGTTTCTTTCTCCACCCTGTGTTTTGTTCCCAGAATGCCCCCTGCCTTTTTGCTCCATCAACTCCAATTCTCAATTATAGACTAAGCTCAGGTGGTCATCTCCTCCAGGAAGCCTCACCTGATTATGAAATAAGCCACTAACTGCCCTAACCCGCTTCCTCCCCGGTGGCCACGCTGGGTGAGACTTCTGAGCTCCTACAACGCTCTCTGCAGAAACAGCTCTCTGGGGCCACCTATTTGTACTCTAATGATTGGCTTCTACGCTCCCCTCTCCCCCGAACCTCAGCTCACTGAGGACAAGGACTGTCTGACCCCTGAACTTAATCCAGGACCTGGCACTGAGCGTGAAGTAAAAGAAGGGACTGGCCAAGGCAGAACCACCAACAGGCCGTAGGAAACTTGGGGTTCTGACCCCGGCTTGATCACACCTCCATACCCTAACTCCGTGCCTCAGTTTCCCCACTAGGCAAGCGTGGGGGTGGGGAAGAGGGGGGAAGAGGAATCGAAGTTACTCTGGAGGCAGCAGCTTCCATTCATTAGCATTTGTAAAGGGCTCTGAGAGCTGCAGATGGAAAGCTGCTCCGGCAGGCAGCTTGTTAGAACTAAAAATAGACTTGTGTAGCCCCTTCCCGGCAGAAGCTCCAGGAAAGGCTGGAAGGGGTGAGAACACAGGTAGCCAGAGGTGCAAGAAGCTGACCCAGTCCTAGAGGGCGGTCAGCGCTACAGTAAACTACCGCGGGAGACACCGTGGCCACCGCCGAGCGCCCGCTCAGCCTGACCCCCAGCAGCGCCGCCTGCGTGGGCAGGTCAGGGGCAGGTGGCCTGCCGTGCCCGGAGGCAGGGGGCAGACTGTGGCCTTTTCACAGTCTGAGGACGGGATTGCTGTCCCCAGATGAGCTGCCTTTGCAGCAACCGGGAGGGGGCGGGGTGACGGGGCAGGTATCCCCGAGGAGGGGGAGGGGGAGAGGAGGAGGAGGAGGCGGGCGGGGCCGCGGCGTCTGGGGCCGCATCACGGATGGGGGTGTGGAGGTGGTGGGGTGGGGTAGACAGCGGGGCTGCGGGCTGGACGAGAAAGAATCGCCGGGGAGGGGAGAGAGGGGCCCACGATCTCCTGTGACTCAGGTCTGACTCAATGCCATTTCTGAAACAGCCTAGGGGGCGGGAGGAAGGTGTCTTTTCAAAATGACGAAACAACTCCTTGCTCAGGGCAGCCCTGGAAGAGCTGCGGGTGGATGGGAATCACCCCGGGTCTTCCTCCAGCAAGTCTCCCTGCTGCCCACCCACGGGCGCGGCGGCGGCGGCGGCGGCGGCGGCGGCGGCGGGACCCTCGCGTCGCTGTCCGATTTCCACTCGCGCTGCCCTAGCGCCTGCAGGGGTGCGGGGCGGGCGGATTGGGGGTGGGGGGCGACGGTCCCCCCACCGCGAGGCGGAGCGCGCCGCCACCCCCCGGTCGCGCCGAGAAGGAGCCCCGGGGAAGAGCTAAAAAAAGGGCAGGCGCTGCGGCGCCCGCCGGGGAAGGAATTCCCTCCGCCCGGCGCGCACGCGGCCCCCC
>NW_006776652.1:2134917-2141463 GCF_000442215.2 Lipotes vexillifer
CGGATTCTGCCGGAGAGTAGGAGGCAAAGGAAGACTCAGTTCTAGCCACCACCACCCTCCCCTCCCCGCCCGGATCCCGGAGAAGGGGGAATAGGATTCCGCCCCCCAACCGGATCTGGTGGTCGGAAGGACTGGTCCTGGGGAAAGGAGGGGGCGGCTAGTAACGGGGGCCCCGAGCGATGGTGGAGGCACCCAGAGGGGCCTGGCGGGTTCGGACCCGGGCCGGGATTCGGGGCACCCTGCACAGTGGCCAGTGCAGCCCTGACTCTCCTGGTTCCGGTGCCCCAACGCCCACTCCTCCGACTCAGAGCCAGTGCCCCGAGATGCGCCCGGGGTCCCGCGCGCTGACCGACTCCGGGAGGCGAGAAGCCCTGAGCCGCAGCGCGCACAGTTTGGCCCCCCCCCCCCCCGCTCGCTGTTTCTTTCCCGAGAACTGAGGACATCGGTCCGTGCCCAGTCCCCATTCAGAGCCGGAGAGGAGCCGTGTGAAATTAGGAGCTCACAACTACACTTGCAAAGTTCTGCAGTTTGCAGAGCAGGTCCACCAAGTTGTCCTGCTTGTCTCACAATCACCCTGGCGTCTCCATCTGACAAATGGTGAAGCAGGAGCCTCAGAAAACAACGTATTGTCCAGCTTTAGCTAAGGCCGAGCATTTGCAAGGCCGGGCTCTCTATTTCAGGAACTTTCATCTGACTCCTAGTTCTAGGCCGCCTTCTTTTTTTTTTTTTTGCGGTACGCGGGCCTCTCACTGCTGTGGCCTCTCCCCCGCTGCGGAGCACAGGCTCCGGACGCGCAGGCTCAGCGGCCGTGGCTCACGGGCCCAGCTGCTCCGCGGCATGTGGGATCTTCCCAGACCGGGGCACGAACCCGTGTCCCCTACGTCGGCAGGCGGACTCCCAACCACTGCGCCACCAGGGAAGCCCATAGGGCTTCTTCTTTGGGGGTCTTTCATGCATTTAACATTCTGGGGATGCTTATTATGTGGGAGCAAGATGCTGGGGACAGAAAGACCAACGAGAGTCACTCTCTGACCTCAAGGAACTCACAGTTGAGTGAAAAAACGAGAAAACAAAATTATACATTAAAATTCAGTGTAAACCACACTGTTCTAAACACGGAAACAGAGTCAGTAACTTGCTCAGGTCTCAGGACTGTAGCTGTGCAGCCAGGATTTGAACCCAGACATTCTGACTCCAGAGCCCACCCACACATAACCACTATACTAAACTGCCCCCCCCTTTTTTTTTTGCTTAACTATATACCCTTAAGTGAGGGGAAAAAAGCAGATCACAAAACAGAATGTACAGGACGCTCCCAATTAGAATATATATAAACACTCAGGAAAAAAAAAAAAAAAAGACCAGAAGAATATATGTCAAAATGATGGGTGATTTTTGTTTTCTTCATTTTTTTTATAAGCTCCATATTTTCTGCACTGAATATGAATTTTATAAGAAAAAAAAAGCAATAAATGGTATTAAAGTACAGCTTGAATGCAAAATTTCCAAAAGATGGTGATGTTTGCACTTGCCCAGTGGGAAGCCTAGGACGGGCACCCCAGGGGAGAGGACCATGTACCCCAGAGGTTCAAAGGCATGGCAGGAGGACAGGCTGGCTGAAGAAACTGCAAGGAAGTCTGTCTGTGTGATAGGAGTGAAGAGGGGCCAGAGTGTGGCAGGAGAGGCCTCAATTGAATTTCTTGTCAAATCCCTCAAATAAAGAATTCCGAAACCTTAATATTATCCTAAAACCTTCCCTGAGGGGTTAATTCCCTCGGGGATCTAAGAGAGCGGTCTAGGAGTTGGCTGAGATTCCTGAAGGTTATTACTATGTTCTATATATTGTGTTCTATATCTTTTTCTGTCTTCGGAGGTGAGAAGGCTGGGTGTAGGACGTTAGACTCGGGTCAACATATTTGGGTCAGAAGGTGCCAAAGAGCTTGGCGGAAGTCATTGAGGAGGGGTTGTTAACGATGCACACTTTCATTAATCTGGCCCTCTTTCGTAACTCAGTTTTACTCTCACTCAGATCCAAGCCCTCAAAGACATTCCATCAGTAACCTCCTCCCCGCTTGCTCCATGATGCCCATCCCTCTGAGGTCCCTGGACACACCAGTTCCAATGTCTTGTCCTCCACATCCAGCCCAGGCTGCCCAAAGTGCCCTGGTTCCCCTTTCTCTGCTGGAGAACCTGGGAAAAAGGCCAGTTCACTGCTTTTCCCCCTCCTGGCCCCAGCCCTCTCAGACACATTCTGACCCCCTGGCCCTCCAAGCAAGAGCTGCAGCGTTCAGTATACAGGATGCAGAGATGCAGCTCCGAGTTCCAGGCTGGAAATAGAGGGGCCTTTGCTCACGTCATTGCATGAAATTCACCATCTGCCACTTGAGCAGGAGAGACTCGGGGATGTTTAATGTGAAAACACAGCTCTTGCTTGGGCGATTGACTATTTCAGGGTGAGGACCACAGCTGGCATGTTAACTCTGGGACCTGGGTTACTGATAATTAGGGATTTGGCCTAATATTGATCTAATGTGGGGTTGAACCCACAGTCACAGTTCTCTTCCCTTTAAACAGCTAGCTCTGTGCATGCACGGGCCACAGACAGCAGGACCCAGCCCAGCCTGGCCTGATCTGGGGTTGATCTGGCTGGGGGCAGAGCCAAGGGAGCAGGAGAGCTGAAGCGACTGCCCCTGCAGCTGCTGGGCCCCCTCTCAGCCTTCCTTCTCTGCCTTTATGTGCCTTGTAGGTGAATGGGAAGGCAAATGGGCCAGGAGGGGCCCTTGTGATAATCTTCCAAAAAATCTGACATGTCTGTGTTACTGCTACTGGGCAAGGTAAAACACCACCCTGGTTTCCGCTTCTTGCCGACTTTCTAGAAGTGAGCAGTCAAGAGGTTTGGGGGCTGTCTTTCATCTGATTTGTCTTCAGTGTAATTTTGGGTAGCTTGGATATTGTTCACCTGCCTTCAAGCCTCAAGGAGGGGGTGCCTGTTTTATGCGTTGCCCTCCCGCACTCCCTCCGAGTGCCCAGTGATTCCTGGACAAAGGTAGGGGTGGAGGAACTGGGTTTTATTCTTTCTGTTACAGCTCTCAGCCCAGAGTCTTATACGCAAACTCTTCTGAACTCCAAACCCATCTATCCAACAGCCTACCAGATGTCTCCACCAAGATGTCTAATAGCACAAACTCAGCATGTCCGAAACAGAATTTCTGATCTGTGTCCCCACGCCCCGCTCCTGGAAATTTGCTCTTCCCCATCTCAGTTAATGATGTCCTTCCAATGGCTCAGGTCAAAAATCTTGGTGTCATCTGTGATTCGCCTTCCTTTCACCCACACATCAAATCCATGAGAAACTTCTCTTCTGTTTGCTCCTCGACTCCACTCCCGCCACGTCCTTGGAATTCCTCAGACACATCAGGCGCACTCCTGCCTCATGGCCTTTGTACTGGCTGGCCCCTCTGCCTGATCTCTCTGCCCTCTTGCATCTTCTTTGCTTAAATGTCCCTTTCTCGGTGGAGCCCACCCTGCCACCCTATTTAGATGGCAAACCTCCCCCATGCAAACACCTCCAATCTCCCTTGTTCTTTTTTTTCACATTGTACTTACTTCTAGAAAGCTATATGATATGCTTATGTACGTACCACAGCTGGTCTGGCTGCTTGACAGCTCTTACAGGGAGATAAGAAGCTGTGAGTCTGCAGGACACACAGGAAGAGGGAACAGAATTGAATGGGGTCAAGAGAACGAGAAGACAAGTCACAGACTGAGAGAAAATCTTTGCAAAAGTCATAGTTGATAAAGGACTGGTATCCAAAATCTACAAAGAACTCTTAAAACTCAACCATAAGAAAACAAACAACCTAATTCAAAAATGGGCAACAGGCCTGAACAGACACCTCACCAAATAAGATATACACATGGCAAATAAGCATATGAAAATAGGCAACATCATATCCTTATGGATTTGAAAATTAAAACAACAATGAGATGCCACCACATACCTATTAGAATGGGCACAGTCTAGAAAACTGGCATCATCAAATGCTGGAGAGGATGTGGAACAACAGGAACTCATTCATTGCTGGTAGGAATGCAAAATGATACAGCCACTCTGGAAGACAGTTTGGCAGTTTCTTATAAAATTAAACATACCCTTACGGAAAAATCCAACAGTCGTGCTCCTTGGTATTTACTCAGATGAGTTGAAACCTTATGTCCGCACAAAAACCTGCACACAGATATCTATAGCAGCCGTATTTATAACTGTCCAAACTTGGAAACAACCAAGATATCCTCCAGTAGGTAAATGGATAAATTGCGATACATCCAGATAATGGGATATTATTCAGTGCTGAAAAGAAATGAGCTCTCAAGCCATGAAAAGACATGAATATTAATCATGGATAAAGACAAATGTATATTACTAAGTGAAATAAGCCAATCCGAAAAGGCTACAGACTGTATGATTCCAATGGGACATTCTGGAAAAGGCAAAACTATAGAGATAGCTAAAATAATGAGTGGTTTCCAGGGGCTGGAGGGAGGGAGAGATGAGTGGAACACAGGGGATTTTTAGGGCAGTGAAACTCTTCTGTATGATGCTGTAATGATGGATATATGTCATTATCCACTTGTCCAGACCCATAGAATGTACAACACCAAGGGTGAACCCTAATGTGAACTATGGGCTTTTTGGGTGGTAACCACATCTCCATGTAGGTTCACTGACTCTAATAAATGTAACATTCTTGTCCAGGATGTTGATGGGGGGGGGAGGCAATGCATGTGAGGAGACGGGGTGTCCGGGAACTTTCTCCACTTTCCACTCAATTTTGCTTGAACCTAAAATTACTCTAAAAAATGAAGTCTACTAAAAAAATAAAAATAAAAAAAAAATTGAGTGGGCCACAGGTCTTTGCAAGCAGTAGATCTGCAGGCTTCTTCTCACCTTGCCAAAGAATCCCTTGGCCTCTGGCAGAGAAGGGGCTTCGTTCTGGAACAACCCTCACTCATCTCAAAAATCTCAGCATCAGGAATGGCCTTAGGTGTGGGTGTTGGGGGGACATCCAGGAGGAGGCTCTACAGATGCCCTGGACTTGTCTGCTTCCTGCTCAACTAGGCAACGAGGGCAGGGACATAAAAGAGACTTCCTGTTGCTGCCCACATCCCCAGGCTCAAAGTCCTGGGGGAAGCAGGGCCCTTTAATCCACTGAAATGCTCACGGAGAAGCAAGGACAGCTGGGGTAGGTGAGCCCAGAGGTAGGAGCAGAAGTCCTGCCTCTTTCGAGAAGCCAAGGTCACACAAGCCACTGGTTTTCTCTCCTCTCTCGCCCCCTCCTGTATTTAGCTGATCAGATCTCTTAGTCCAGCACTTCTGTCCTAAGGGCAATTCACATCCAGGCTTGGGCCAACATTTTGTCACCCCTTCCTGTTGTAAAAACAAACAAACAAAAATGTTATTTTCACTCCTGCTTCTCACGGGTACTAAAGGACCAAAAAAGCTTCTCTGGAATAATAATAGTCACCAGAGATTTAGCACTGAGAGATTTAAAGTATTATCTCAATTAGTTCTTATAGCATTCTTATGATACAGGTACCATTACGTATGAAATCAAGCTACTTGCCTAAGGTGACATAGCTAGAAACTGGTGGAGTCGGAATTTGAACCTGGGTCTTTCGAAGTCAAAAGCTACCATCTACTGCCAGCAGGGTTAAGCAATGCGTGCATTGCACAGAGGCCCCCAGGTAAGAGGGCATGACTAGGGGTTAAAATCCAGCCCCTGCTGCCTTTGCCAAACCATGCCTCCTGGCCTAGGGATGATCAGACCCAAAGGCAGGACTCCTTTCTTCAATCTGGACAGAGGTACTGAGTATGCTGGCTGCAGCCCATATACTTGCACGGAGCAGGTGAAGTCTGCTACCTGGGACATGGCAGGGTACCACGTGTGAGGCTTCCGATAGGATGGGGGAAGGGAAAGCAGTCAAAAGCCTTTTTTTATAAGGTGCCTCGGAAAACGAAGGGGCAAAATCATATTATTTCCATGACTATGAAGGAAGAGGTTGCCTCCAAAGGCCATCAGCCTCCCTGACCTTTTTTACTCAATGGCTACTTTGAGTTCCTGGCCGGGACTGGTTTCAAATCCCGATTCCTGACTTCCAAGTTCTTTTTTGCTAGATCAGGAAAGACTAGACACAGAAAGGGGAGAATTCCTTTAGGCAAAGTTAAATTACAGCTGCAACCGAGCAAGGGTCCACCAAAATCATCTTCTCCTGGGTGGGTATGAAGAGAAAGGGCCAGGAGAATCTTCCGAAGCTGGTACAGTTACCAGAGAGGCTGTACCTCGATTGTTCAAAGCTTTTCTTTCTCTTCAGTGTCAGCCACGGAGGAAAGGATGAGAGGAGAAGTCTTAGGGGACAACGTTACATTTGTCCATTCCAGTTACGTTTACCAGTATAGCATTTTTTTTTTTTTTTTTTTTTTTTTTTTTAGGGCCTGTGTTAGGAATAGTGTTAGGGCATTAGTTAGGGACATGTCTGTGCCGATTT
>NW_006776652.1:2141826-2142333 GCF_000442215.2 Lipotes vexillifer
ACGAACCCGTGTCCCCTGAATCGGCAGGCGGGCTCTCAACCACTGCGCCACCAGGGAAGCCGCCAGTAGAGCATTTAAAGTAACTTGCGGATTAAATATATTACACTCAGTGCAACATCATCATTGCATCAGTGCAACATCAGAATGGGGAGGGGCAGTCCCAGATGTTGACCTTGGGGGTATTAGGGGAAACTTAGGGGTTGGCCTAATGTGTGAGCTTCAGGATTTGTCAGGTTGGGGCCCTTCCCTGCTCTTCTCTGGGGTCCCCACGACTGCCTGGTTACCATGTTTTTCCCTCCCTGGGGATGCTCAGCTTGCTAAGGTGAAAAGCCAAACCCAGCCCAGAATTCCAGGTCTCAGGCCCCCTAACTCGCTGGAGTTGGAGCCCATCCTGTGGCTGTGACTGTGGGGGAAGCATAAAGGCCACCAGAACACAGATCCCAGAAAGATGGACCCTGTGCATCTCAGGGGCTGAAGGAATTTCAATTAAAAGGAAATAAGATCGGA
>NW_006776652.1:2142343-2205982 GCF_000442215.2 Lipotes vexillifer
AGGGGAAGGGAAAGAAGTCAAAAGCCCCTTTATAAGTCCCTGGGAAAATGAAGAGGCAAAAAAAAACATTATTATTTCAATTACTATGAAAACGTGTTTCATTAGAAGATGGGGGATTCATCGCTGACACTCAAAAGCCCAAAGAGCGATATCCAACATTATAATACCTCCGTCTCCATGCAGGGAGAATGAGTTATTAAATCGGATGATGAATGTTTTGCAGTTCAGTTAACTGCATCTGTTAAAAAAGAAATAGTTATAAACATGCCCTGTATCCCTGCCCCCTCCCCGTGAAAGCTACCTCTTGCTAGCCCCCAACCCTCTGTATCTTCAAGGATCTCGACCCCTCCCCATTTCACATTGCTGTGGCATAGGAAAATGCAGGAGGAAGAACGAAAAAAAAAAAAAATCAGCAAATTAAATGCAAGCCAGAGTTTTTTTCTTAGCATTAAAAAAAAAGTTGCATATAGTTCAATTGTCGCAAAGTGCGACGATGTAAATGCGGTGCATTCTTATGTATAACAGCTTTTCCTTCCGCTCCCATGGCAGCCTCAATAACGCTGCGCTTCTGTTCTGCATGAATAAATATGTATAAAATGTAACGCTGCAAAGAAATAAAATCTGATAACTGAAAGATACCATTTCTCAGGTTCTGGGAGCAACACCAGGCACCAGCTTTTCTGATTCTTTGGTGTTTATGCGAGGAGCCATTGAAATGATAATGTGGAATTTATTATTTTTTTTTTTTCCAGGGGCAAGTAATTTTCAGCTGTTCATCGGGGCTTTAAGAAATGGAGGTTTTGGCGGTCTTCCTCCTCATTTGGCTTTCTAGGTGGGGGTCTATGGCTGCTACCCTGCTTCCCCATTCAGGCTATATACCCACAACCTTGAAATCGCTTCCCTTCTTCGCCTTGTGAGTCAACCTTGTTAGAGGAATAATGAATTTATCCCTCGGAGCCAGCTGTGCGCAGCCTTTGCACCAGGGAGACTCATGTGCAAAGTGATTCTCAAGCTCTCTCAAGCCCTGAGAGAGGGCACTGGCTATTATGCATAATTCCCTGCCCACGAAGGCTAACTCCATCCCTTTCTCTCCCTCGTCAGGAAACCATATAGGACATTATTTTACTAAAAATCTCAAACAGGAGATGACTGGCTTTTGTTTTGTTTGTTTAATTGTTTACAAACTTCTGCACTTTCTTGCCCGTAACTTTCTTGCCCGTAACACGGTTCTTGGAACCCCAGCGACTTGCTCCTCTGCTGTCTGAGAGGGCTGAAGCTGGCAGCAATCAGGGGCCGGGTTCAGCCCTCAAGGGCCTCACAGGTCCGGCCCCCCACTTCTTTTCCAGCTCCTCTCCATTCACATTGTCCTGAGACCGGCTAAGTCTCATGCTATGCTTTGAAATACCTCCCAGGCTTTCCAGATCTTCTTGTCACTGCATTTACTCTTCCCTCCACCTGGAACACTCCTTCTGACCTTTCTAGACTTGGTCTTCTCAGCCTTCAAGAGTCAGCTCAAATGTGCGGCCACTTCTTTTATTATCACACAGCTCCTACGCATCCCATACGTACTACAGTAATGTGTCTGCTGACTCTTTCTGCCAAGTTCCTCCAGGACAGAGGTGGCGTCTTAGGACTCTCTGCCATCACCGGTAGGTACATCGTGTCCATGGTGAAGTTCAGCCAGGGTTTGTGGAAGGACGGAATGAATGCCTTACCCAGAAGAGACGGCATCCAGCTCCTTCTTAGGCTTCTCGGGATTGGTCTCTCTAGACCCCATTCCAGGAAAGGATTTGCATGAGGTTGCTTGGAAGCGCTTGAAAACCCAGAAACTCAGGAAGCAGGTCACTATCCAGTGAGGAAGCTTTCCGTGCAGTGGTGACGCATCCATCTCGACCTCAGCTCACAGCCCAGGGGCGCGCCACAGCCCTGCTTCACTGAGGAGTGTGTGTTTACAGTGCCTGGGTTGTGTAAATAAGCAGTACTTGAGGTATGTAAAGTAGGCGTTAAAGAATGAGCTAGGAATTGTTTCCTCCGCTGTTTAAACAAAGCTGCTTCTCAGGTGGGACATCAGCTTCCCCAGGGCAAAGCCAATACATTTTCTTGCTGACCAAACTAGGTAAGCAAATTTCTGTGACGTGAAGGGTAGGAAAAAAAGACCATGATCCTCTCTTCAGCCACTGTGTGACCTTGGGTCAGTTACTTAACCTCTCTTATCTTTAAAATGGGGATAATATGAATAAGAGTATCTCCTTTATACAGTCCTTGTGAGGATCTAAATGTAAATTTGGTAGCATGTGTCTGGAACAGGCAAGCCCTTCATAAACATGAGGCTTTTTCATGGTGGTTTGGTTTTCAAGGACTTTCTTCTGCTTTCACACGTATCAAATGAACATCATGTTTCGGACTTTTTTCTCTGCAAACCGGGTTCTCCTATTAGAAAACAGCCGAGAAGTGACAAGGCTTTGTGATACCTCTGTGCTGGGTGGGAATCCTTAAATTGAGCCCCTCAGCCTCAGGCATAAGGTTTCTGAGCCATTTCAACTGTTTTGGTGGCTCAAAAACCTTTTTCACTCCCTTCCTATCCGTGGACATATGGATCAGGTCAGGGACGACTTGGGAAGAAAGGGACTATTGGTGTATAATGAGCATATCATCGAAGAGCTGCTTTTCCTGACTTGGAATTAAACACCGAGGGACGATGCAGAGCTCATCTAGGCCTGCTGGGCGGGTTGGTCGTCCTGGGGACTGTCATGCCTTCAAGAGTCAGGTTTCTTTGCCCTTACTTAAGTAACCCAACCCACCCCAGGTACTGTGCTCCCGCAAGCGGCCAGCCAGAACCAGGAGGCACTTACTACAGGAGAGGGGCACAGGCTCCAGACACCAAGCTGGGAAGCCCGAGGCCCCGACAGGCTTCAGACAGACACACAGCGGGCGGCAGCATGGAGGCCCCCAGTCCAGTGGTTCAAGTCCAGGAAGCCCACCCACCCTGCTTCCAGTCCTGTTACGAACTTGTGAGGGACGACCAACGCACACATGGGCAGCTGGGGGCGTTCCTCAAATTGACAACAGCTTCTTGTAACTGCAGAACACGAGCTGCTTGCATAAACACTGCCTCAGAGACACCTGCTGTGGGGAACGCATGGAGTTGGGGAGAGGCAGAAAGATACAGGGGGAGAGGACAGTTTCCCCACCCCACTACAGAGGGGACATTTATCCATCCATCCATCCATGGTGCAGGTGCAGAGGCTCTGTCACAAGCTCAGTAGTAACTGGGAGGCAGGGAAGAACACGGTACAGTCAAAGGGCCTCTCACTGTCCCCACCTCCTCCCACACTCCCCTCCAAACGAGACTTGGCTGGGGAAAGACCTCTTGGGGTCTCCAGGGCTACTGCGCTACTGTGGGCTGGGCGTTTGCCGGCGAATGCATCGCAGGCATAGGAGGCTGACTGCACAGCAACTCCTAGGGAGGGTGAGGTAGAGATGGGGTGAGGATGGGGAAGAAGGAAGGGGCTAAGTCCCTGGCATGGGAGGTTGGAGTAAGAGGGGATTTGGGGGGCCTCTACTTCAAACCTCTACTGCAGGTCAAAGCCATATGCGAACTGCAGATGTTCAGGGAGAGGGCTCTGAGACGTGGCAGAACTGGGTGTACTGCAGAAGCCTCCGGTGTCTGGGTGGAGCTTTTGCACTTTTCTGCTTGTCAGTTTACCTGTCGCGCCAAATTAGTGAGCTCGCTGCTGCTGCTGCTGCTGCTGCTGCCTCCGGCGGTGGAGGCTCTGAGTCATCTGGTTGCTCAGTTCTGATCACAAAGTACATGGGAGAGCCTGGTGGCGCTCCTGGAGCCGGAGCCAGCCGGGAAAAGGGTCTCCTTCCTTCTGCTTCCGGGACATGTACAGGGGCTCCTCACTCCTGGTCAGCCCTGAGCAGAGTGCAAGAACAAACAGGGCTGCATCCCTGGCTTCATCAGAGGAGGCTCGGAGCTCATGGAACAGAGTAGCAAACCAAACACCCAGGCCGTGCTGGGCGCTGAGGGAAGAATATCCCTCCCTTCCAAAGGTTTCTCGCTCTTCAACTGTAGTCGTAACAGTCAAGCCACCAAGGGCCGATCCCAGAGGCTATAAGGGAGCATTTAGAATGGTGCTGATCTGATTTCTTATCAGAGAACCATGGGTGAGGGCAAGAGCTACGAATTATGGTTCTTGTTCCTGAGTGCGGCTCTGGGCCCATCCACTGTATCCCCTCTGTGTACTTGATTTCCTGGGAAGAAGGAAGGTTCAGGCCCTGCCCCAGGGGAGATGCTTTACTACAGCTAATGCTCCATCGAGGTCTTACTACAGCTGATGGTGCCTCAGGGCAGGCCGGCCACACAACCAGAGTGAGAATCTCTGGAAAGGCACGCAACATATTTTCTTGTGATGTGTCTGCCTCTGGGCCATCAAGCCCACCAGACTGTGAGGCCCTCAGAGGCAGGGTGGACCTCAGGCATCCTTGTTCCTCCAAGGCTAGCACTGGGCCTGGCACACACATGGCACTCAATAAGTGTGTCACAGACATGTGAATCAGTAGCAGAGATGAGATTAAAACTCAGTGTGGAGAGATGATTGTAATAAGGAAGAGCTAATCTGACTCCATACTGGATCTGTTTCTTTTACTGTAACCTTTGGATTCTTTTGCTTTTGCTACAAGAACGTTGCCTATAGCCTGAAATACGCAGGATGGCCCATTCTCTGACCTTTAAAGGTATAACACTTTTCCATTCATACAGAGATAAAAAGTTGCAGAACAGAGAATAACATTTGTCTTGTTGGAGGTTTACAGGAACATTGTGACCTGACCTACCCACAGAGCTGCAAGAACAAAGGATTCTGGCACCAAGAAGTTTGCACCAACCAACTACACCCCCTCCTCTTCTAGTATAAAAGAAGCCTCAGTTCTAACAAGGATAAGATGGCTCCTTGGGACACTACTCCACCATCTTCTTTGTCTGCTGGCTTTCCAAATAAAGCCCCTATTCCTTTGCCCCCAAAACTCGTCTCTTGCTTGATTGGCCTGCCATGCAGCGAGCAGTACGAGCTTGGACTCGGTAACGTGATCAACTCTCGAGGGGAATGTCAACTCCAGGAAGCACCAAGAGAGGTGGAAAGAACCTTGAGATAATTGAGGTCCTACTCTTCAGCTGACAGAAGACACACCTGACGTCCTGAGAGGTTAAGCGCCATACACAATCCCACACAGCTAATTCTGGGCTCCAGGACTGCCCCCCAAGAGTCCTCACGCCGCCCCCTGCCGGTGGGGGAGGACAGGGGGCACGCGGGGAGAGGTGTGATTCCAGGTCTTGGGGTACACACACCCGTGAAAACAAAACTGCATGATTCAACACACATCTGCAGCAGTAGTGCAATTATCTCTGAGATCTAAGCAGTGATCGATGGGAGTTTTAATTACCAAAATCTCTTCATCCTCCCCCAGAGAAGAAAAAAATATATTTTCTGGGATGTTTACTTCATCATAAAATTTGGTGAAATTCTACCTCACTCAGATGGGCATGATGCATTTGCATAAAAGGGGGTGGTGCTAAACATCATTGTTGTTGTTGTTGTTCCCGCAGCTGAAAATATTGTTCAGACTTCTGCACGCGCTTAATTGGCCGCCAGTCGGAAGATCTGCTCCCACACTTGGGCCTGAGAAGGGGGCTGAGAGGGAGGGTACGGCTAGGCCGGCAGCTGGGCTGTGCTCCTCCTGTTTGGCATCCATTGCTGGCTCCCTGAGTCCTGAGGGAGGCTGACCTGGACACTGACGGCAGCGGTCACCCTCTGCCCTCTGACGGCGGCCTTGCGCCTCCTCTGGTGTCTGGAGCTTTCCAACCTGCAGGCCTTGACACGGGGAGGGCCGGAGCCTGTCAGGCTGGTACCCTCTACGGCTACTGTATTTACCCGTTCACTTCCTCTTGTCTGCCCGCTTCCCTCCACCAGGCTGAGAGCTCCCTGAATCAGGGGCCTGGCCTGTCTCATTCACCGTTGTGCATCCTCAGTGCCTAGGGCCATGCCAGGCATCTAAAAGGCTCAAAATAGCTGGTGAAAGAAAAAATGAAACCCCTTAAGTTCCGAACAGAGTTCTCCCCATGGGCAATGCCTTTCCTTGGGGGTTCATTCTCCCTCCTGGACTCCATCGAATCCTTTTTGGACCAACCTGCCCACGGCAGAGGGAGCAGCAGAGTGCAGTGATTAGGAATGAGGCTCTGGGCTTGAGACCTGGCTCTTCACTTACTGCTTGTGTGACAGCCATCAAGTGACTTAACCTCTCTAAGCCTCAGTTTCCCCAGCCGAACAATGGTGCTGAGTGGGGCTGCTCCATCCTAGGGCTGTTGTAAGAATTAAATAAGGTAGTGAATGTAAAAGCCCGGCCACCCCGAAGGGGCTGAATTCCTGTTACTCTGATGGTCATTATCATCACCATCACTTGGGAGAGTGTCAGCTCCACAGAATGGGTGAAGGAGGAGGGCTGGGGGACGTGGGGGGCTTCTCTGTCTTTGCTCACGTCGCTGGTTTTATGTGAGGATTAGACACCCCCACCCATCTCCTTAGCTTTTCTGCTGCCTCTCCCCATCCTTTCCTCCAATTTTTGAGAGAAACAAAGCATTTAGAACTGGGATTGGTCCTATTTCTCTTTAGGGAAGGAAACTGGAACCCAGAAATGTGAAGCAGACTTGCCATGGCCACGCAGCCCGTTACTGGTGGAATTGAGACGTGTAGCATTTCTGAATCACGCTCTAAGACAGCCCCAGTCACGTGGCTGGTGCTGTCCACGCCCAGGCAGCACCCCCACCCCCACCCCCACAGAGTGAGGAGAGACGGGGAGGAGCTTGGCAATGGCTCCATTGGTCAAAGGGTGGTGGGAGTCTTCCCTTCCTGACCCCACAGATCCTGGATTGGGGTGGTGTTGGGTAACATACCGACACAACCTGCTTTTTGTCACGTGCAGATGGTGATGTCACCATGCCCTGTTTTCATTAGGGGTCTGGGGTAAGGGCTGGGGGAGGCCCCAGCCTGGCAGGAAAGAGAAGGCAGCTGATGGTGTGTGGCTATGAACGTGTGTTCATCCATCATGCCTTTTTATTCTGTATTCTGATGCTTTGATGTCTTGGGGTCTCACTGATGCCAGGGGTGGGGTGTGGATACTGCCCCTCCCAGGGCTAGCTAATTCTTATAAGCAGAGCATGCTTTTCATATGCTAAGCAGACCATCCAGAGTCTTGATGTCCCCAGTCCTTCATCAGGTTCTCACTCTCTGGGCCACCACCCGCCTGCCTAATCACCCCAGGGTCAGGCACCAGTCAACTGGGGACAGCCCGTATACCCCAGAGCCCACGAAGTTATTCAAACTAGCCAATCCTAAGCTTACTTCACCTATTTCCTACCCATGGAAACTACAATCAAGGCTTTTGCCTATAGTTCCCCTCACTCCCTCACTCCCTGACAGACTCTGGTGCTTCCCCATGTGGTCCCCCTGCATGGTCTGCCTCCAGCTTCTAGGGACCTGTCAGTATAAAAATGTCTTCCTTTATGGCAGTCACTTCTGTGTGTGTCTTACCACACCTGCTTCAAACAAACCCTGGGCATCCTTCAAAGAGTAGGGGCATTTGCACAAAGCAGGTATTATGACACTTACATAGAAGTTTAGAGATTCAGGACCTGGAAGGATCCTTAGCATACCCTTAATGACATCCTTGATCCAAACCCTTTCTGATGTGGGAACAGCCCCCCAACAGCCAGCAAGGCATCCCTTCTCTCTTTCACGCTGAGACTAATCTAAACAGTGTTTGTCACCATCACCGCTGTCAGCTCCATGGAACACCTCTCAACACATCCAGATTACACCCAATACTGGCCGCTCAAAAGCTGACAACAGCGACCTCGCTGTGCCCCAAGGGCTACGACCAGATCTCCGACTCCCACCCCTGCATTCCTCTCCAGGGAATATGGTATCTGCACACTTTAAAAAAAAAAAGTTGAGCTGAAGATGGCACAAAATTAGTTCCTTTGACAGACAAATTTGCTCCTGAAACACTCTGCCAACCTGCTAATGAGTTGTCTTGAACCTTGCGCGGTGTTACCTCTAATTTTGCAGACTGCTAGGATTTGAGTTTCGTGGACAGCCTCACACTTGGTTTGGAATTATAGGCTGAATTGCTGCTCACTCCTATTATCGTGCTGTCAATCTTGTATTAGCACATTATAATATGGTACACTGAATGCATCTGTTCTGTATATCACGGGGCCTCATTGTCATTTGTTGGATCATTTTTGTCTTATATGATTGTTAAGCAATTGTTTCGTCTCGGGCGGCTTAAACTTTGATTACTGTGTACTATTTACGGGGAATATAAAAAGAGGGGGAAAACTCCGTCATCAGCTGATTTCACCAGTTCTCAGCTCGGCTGTTCACAAGCATTTATGTTGAAGTGCAAAGGCTCCCTGACACCTAGACACACATCCTTGAAGGGAAGGGGACTGAGTAGACCGATCTTGGCTCCGGGGCTGAAGAGTGAGCCAGTTTGGAGGCAACTGAACAGGCTGCAGAGAATGTCCCTCTGTTTCCCCATCATGGGCGGTTCCTCTTGCCCCCACACTGCGGAGAGGGGTCACACACAGACCTCAAACCCAAAGGCCTCTTTAGGCGGAATACGAAATGCACCTGGTCCCACCACCTAGTTAGAAGCAGTTATGAAGGCTGAAGAGCTGCTAGCTGAGATTCATTGCCCAAATCTGTGAGATAGGCTCTCCTAATTAACAAGACAAGGGAGACTAGGACGTTGCTAAAGCTACCTGGCAGGATGGGAGCCGCTGTCACCTACACGGATGATGGCATTTCCTCCTCTGAGGAGCCTATTATAATGTCAGGACATGTGTTCTCAGATCCCAGTGGGATGGGGGAGCGCACTGGCTAATAGGTGGAAGCAAGTGCAAACTATGACTCAGGATCTAGGAGGGAGGTTAATCAAGGAAGGGCCAGTTGATGAGATTCACTCAGCTCACAACTGTTGAGGACCCCAGGAGGTGGGGAAGGGAGAAGGCGGGGTGTTCATTCCGAGGATCAACATCCGTCCCCTTGACTTGGACGTTCCCCTTCCTTTTTCTCCTCTGAGCGTGCTTCTCGCTTATCCCCAGCCTTCACATGACCAGTTCAATTCCATACCATCATCATATTCTCCCAAGGTCCTCTCCTTAATTTTGCTGAGTCCTCCAGTGAGAATTTTTGCCTCTGTGTCTCCCCACCCTGCAGTGCTATCTTTGTCCTGAATCACAGGGGCATTTATTTACTGTTAGATAATTACCAGGTTACATCCGCGCAGAGTTCACTGCACGCTCCCGGATGATGTGTACACTTCTTGGAAGTGAGAATGGAATATGACATCTCTGCACATGGTGGTGCATTGGGCAATGCGAGCAGAGATGGACGTAACAGTGAAAACGGATACCACCTAGTCCTAGAAAACGTGCACCATCCTCGCTTGATGCTAGTCAATAAAATAGCCCTATTTATCGAGAGCTTATAAATGCTGAGTGCTTTATACAAATCATTGAATCTTCCCAGCAATCCTGTGAGGCGATTTCTCTTATTTCTCTGTTTTATAGATTAGGAAACTGAGGCTTGGTGAGTTTGGTTGACTTGTTCAGGGTCACACAGATAGTACAGGGCTGAACCAGAATTCGAACTGAGGTCTGGCTGACTCCAGCCCCCTCCCTTTTCATCTGAGACCAAACACGAAAACCAGGCTGGCACTGGTCTCTTCCACGAGACGAGTGCCAAGCTCAGCGATGCCAGCTGCCAGGCCCTGTTCGTCCACCTCCCCAGCCCCAGGTCAGGACACAACTGTGACCCCTCTCTGTTCTTCCAGGATGCTGACACTTCCCTTTTTGCTCAAGCAAAGGAGATGAGAAGGACATAGAAGGACAGTCCATAGGCACTAATTATCTCACGTTCTGGCTTCTGTAGTATTGCCGCTATTGAAGCTGCTCTGGCAAATGTCGCCAGTGATTTTCTGAATGAAGTCAGGACTCACACATCCAAATGAATACTCCTCAGTGGCGTTCCCCAGGACCATCCTGGGGACGCCAGTCCTGTGTCCCAGGCACACTGCCAGGGTGCAAGAGTGTGGGAACACCTACGTTTGGGAATCGCCTTTTGTGCCAGCTTATGGGTCACTCCCAGAATCTGCTTTACTATTTCCTAGTCACATACTAGGTAAAGAGCTGATTTATCCATCCACCCCTTCTGAGGAGTCAGGCTCACCTCTCTTGTGTGATCTTTAAGCATAATTAACATGGAATTGTAGATTAAGGAGGGAAGTTACATTTATTTGTCGATTCATTCACTCACTTACTCATCAACCATTTCTTCAGTAGTAAGACCCTTACTAGACAAATCCTGCCTCTGGTGCAAATCAACCCTCTGTTCAGTGCTACACTGTCCTACTGCTGCACTTTACAGACAGACGTGATCAGAGGCAGCCACCCACAGAGGGCTTCAACACGGCACCTGACTGCCTGGATGTGAGGAATCATCAAGGGTTTCCTAGTCAGTGATCTGGCTACATTTCTCCCTTCTCCGTCTCCAAGTTGCCACATTTCTGGAACAGGCAAAAAACAACTCCTACGTCCAGGCTGCTTATCAGGAGACCACTTAATGCAGCCCACAGCTATGTGAATCTGGCCCTCAATTTCATGGCCTCTGATCATCCTTGGTAGCTGGGGGACCTTGAGGCTTTCTTAAATTTCCTGAGCCTAGACTTTCTCATCTTTAAAATGCAGCTGGAAACCATGCCCACTTCATGGAGTTGTAAGGGTTAAATGGAATCATGTACAAAGCATTCAGCACTTGTGAAGTCTGGGGTCTCAGGTCAAGGCCAAGATGCAGGGGGTGGGGAGAGGTCAGCAACCTGTAAAATATCTCTGGAGGGTGCACACACACACACACAAAGATGGGTGACAGTGGTTGCTTCAGAGGTGGAGAGCTGAGTGCGAGAATCACTTTTTACAGTGACCCGTATACACCTGCTGACTCAAAACATTTAATAATGATGACGATGACAACAATGAAAAGGGAGTTAGTGCTCTAAGTTTAATTGCTTTCTACTTCTTTACATTTAATTGTCTTTCCCACGCAATACATCTTCAACTGACACTTCTTTAAAAATGAGCTATGGGGCTTCCCTGGTGGCGCAGTGGTTGAGAGTCCGCCTGCCGATGCAGGGGACGCGGGTTCGTGCCCCAGTCCGGGAAGATCCCACATGCCGTGGAGCGGCTGGGCCCGTGAGCCATGGCCACTGAGCCTGCGCGTCCGGAGCCTGTGCTCCGCAACGGGAGAGGCCGCAAACAGTGAGAGGCCCGCGTACCGCAAAAAAAAAAAAAGACTTGATTTGGGAATTCCCTGGTTGCCCAGTGGTTAGGGCTCCACACTTCCACTGCAGGGGGCACGGGTTCTATCCCTGGTCGGGGAACTAAGATCCTGCATGCTGCACTGTGTGGCCAAAAAGAAAAAAAAGAAAAAAGAAAAAGACTTGATTTGACTTGGAGTCAGAAGATCTGGGTTTGGGCTCTTTGAGCCTGAGTGTGCACAGCTAGAACATGGAAGTAATATTCCTACCACATAGAATGACTGAAATCAGGGCTTGGGAGAGAGACGTGCCTTTCTCAGAGGGCGGAAAGAGAGAAAGGAGGGTCCATGGGAGTGAGAAACAGCAGGAGGGGGAGGCCGGGCCATCTGAACCCACAGGAGCCCCTCAAAAACTAGAGCAACAGAAGGGGGCTGAGGATAGGAGGGTGGGCTTTGGGGACACACCCCAGCCTCCACTGAGAGAAGACTCTGCTCCTTTCTCCTTCCTGCTCTGAGGCCCTGGGGAGCTTGGAGTTTAGGGAGATGATAAGTGGAGAGAAAATTAAAGGCAAGAGAAGCCTAAGGAAGTCGTCAAAGCACAGCCAGGTGAACAGAACCCTGAAAAAAAAGGTAATGCCGTAAATTATAGCTTAAAAGCCTCGTTTTGGGCAAATTGCTTTTTAACAAGCAGACAAGCTCTATCAATAGCATCTACCGTATGTTTTTATAAAGTGCAGAAATATGTTTTTACAAGGCCAGTAAATAAAGTTCCTATCGATTTGAACTCAAGTGTAATCTGTTTTTCTGTCTGCCACCAACACTGGTAATAAAGCAGAATCATGTAATACGGTATTTCAGCTAATGTGCCTATACATCACTGCAGGGACGCCCTGCTCTGCAGCGATCTATCGTTTTCTATTGGTATTGCTTAGCTGCAGAATTTATAAACTTGCTCCAAATTGATGCAATGTTCAATTTTCTTTTCCAATTTATTTTTGGTTGAGCCAAGCAATATTGAGGTCTCTGAGCAAGCGGCTGAGCATTACCAGATGTTACCTGGAAGACTTCACACTCCTGGGGAGGAGTGGGGAGATGTGAGCCCGCACTCACCACCCTCAACAGGCAGCGAGACAGAAGGCCCTGGAAGAAGATGGCGATGGAGAAGAGGTAGCCTCCTGGCCTGGGAACCCAGCAATGACTGTGCTCTAGAACATCCAGGGGCTGAAGGGTGAAAGGCCAGAGAACATCCAGCAGAGAAGCTGTAGCAACGAGCGCTGGGAATTTTGTCTGGGAATTTTGCTAAGATGTAGTTTCTGATTTGGTAGGTCTGGATGAGGCCCGAGACTGTGCATTTCTAACAAGCTGCCAGGGGATGCTGATGCTGCTAATTTCATGGGTCACACTTGGGGTAGCAATTCTCTAGACCTCAAGCGTCTTCAAGGCATAGAGTTACAAATCTTGGAGCTGGAAAAGACCCCAAGAAGTAATCTGGTCCATTCCCCAATCCTCACATGGGAAAGGTATCATTAGCTCTATCTTTCCAACTCCCTGCTCCCCTCCTGTGCTTTGGAACACAGTGGGCACGCCTCTGCGGTTCTACTCGCCACCTCACGGAGCGTCATCCACTGGACACTGAGTGCCTAGACACCACTCATGTTTGGAGACTGCCTGGCAGATGACAGGAAGCGGTGCAGTGTGGTGGACCACGTGGAGTTTGGAATTAGATAACACGGGTTTGAATTCCGATTCCACCGCTTACTGACAAGCATGCTTCATCTTCGGCAAATTACTTTTCCTCCTTGAGCCTCAGCTTCCTCACTGGTGTCTCAGGAATAAAGTTCTTCCTCAAATTCTACCCGTCTTATTAAATGGGATAACATCTATAAAGAGCTTGACACAGCCAGATGTTCAAAAAGGGCCAGTTCCCTTTTGTATTTCTTCAAAATGCACTTGCCGAATGAATGAGTACTTATGAGGCAACCGAGACAAACAAAGCGTAAGTGGCTCATATTAGATCCTGCAGTAGAGAGAAGCCAGCGCAGAAGGATGGGTTGAGATGGCTGGAGCCTGGTTCCTCCTGCTTTCCCTGATAATCTCACCTGATTTCTCCCACATCCTCACCTGCCAATGAAACCCAAGTGGCAAATGCATGAGATACTCAGATGGTCTCTTGGTCTGGCATGAGTCATTTGCTGCCCAGAGAGCACAGCTATTTGGGGAATGAGGAGTCTGGGTGTGGGGATGGCAACGTGGTTAAGGCATGGTATTACCTCTAGCATACTATGGGATGTAATTTATGTAGACTTCAGGGTTATGGAGAAAAATATTAGAGTCATTTAGAGAGCAGTCTCTGGGAGACAACTAAGGCCCTTAATAAAGTCCAGATCGGTGAGACGGCCTCGCACAGCTGAGCAGGGGCAAGGATGGGATTATAAGTGGGTCTCTCCACCACCTTTCCACCATACATCACAGCCTCTTTCATATCTTCAGAAAACCAAGAAGGTAGAAAGTAGAGGCACTAAGAATCACACTTAATTAACTCAAAGTATGAGCAATGGAAATTCAGTAGTCAGCCTATTTAGTGCTAAAGTAGTTAAAAATAATTTCCCAAGTAATGTATCTTCTGAATTATTTCTAAATGCCATGTATTGGTGATATATTTTAAACACTGTGGTGAAATACACCTAACATAAAAATTGCCATCTTAACTATTTTTAAGTCTACAGTTCAGTAGTGTTGTGCAGCTGGTTGTCATGCAACCAATGTCCAGAACGCTTTTCATATTGCAAAACTAAAATTCATTTTGCAAAACTGAAATTCATTTTGAAAAACTAAAATTCATTTTGCAAAACTGAAATTCCATGCCCATGAAACAACTCCCTGTTCTCCCATCACCCAGCCCCCGGCAACCACCATTCTGCTTTCTGTCTCTATGAATTTCACTACTCTAGGGACCTCAAACAAGTGGAATCCTACAGTATATGTCATTTTGTGACTGGCTCATGTCCCTTAGCGTTATGTCCTCAAAGTTCATCCACGTTGTCTCATGTGTCAGAATTTCCTTCCTTTTTAAGGCTGAATAATATTCCATTTTATGGATAATACCACATTTTGTTTATCTACTCAGCTGTCAATGGACACTTGGGTCATTTCTACCTTTTGGCTATTTTGAATTATACTCTGCTCACATGGGTGTACAAATACCTCTTCAATATCCTGCTTTCAATTCTTTTGGATATTTAACCAAAAGTAGAATTGCTGGATCATACAGCAATTTTATTTTTAATATTTTGAGGAACCACCATACTGTTTTCTATAGTAGCTGCATCATTTTACATTCCCACCAACAGCGCGCAAGTTTTCAATTTCTTCACGTCCTTGCCAACATTTGTTATTTTCTTTTCTTTTCCTTTATAAAAATAGTAGCCATCCTAACAGGTATGTGGTGGCATCTCATTGTGGTTTTCATTTGCATTTACCTAATGATTAGTGATGTTGAGCATCTTTTCATGTGCTTGTTTGGCCATTTGCGTATCTTCGGAAAAATGTCTATTCAAGTCATTTTTTAAATTGGACTCTTTTTGGTGTTGTTGAGTTGCAGGAGTTCTTTATATGTTCCGGATATTAATCCCTCATCAGATATATGATTTACAAATATTTTCTCATTCTGTAGTTGCCTTTTTACTCTGTTGATTATATCCTTTGACAATTAAAAAATGTTGATATAGTCAAATTTATCTATTTTTTCTTTTGTTGCCTGTGCTATTGGTGTCATATCCAAGAAATCATTGCCTAAATCCAGTTTTCCCCTGTTTTATTCTAAGAGTTTTGTAGCTTTGGCTCTTAGTTTTAGGTTTTGATCCATTTTGAATTAATTTTTGTATATGGTATAAGGTAAGGGTCCTAGGTTATGTTTTAATGTAGATGTTTTTCATATTATTTTTACTATCGCTGTGACCATAGCAATGAAATAACAATCTCAAGTTCCAAAGTTTAGGAGGTTATATTTTGCCAAAGAGTGGCAGGAACATTAACAAGAATAAAATAAGTACATGGAAACAGGCCTACATTTTCTGGATTAAATTTCTGAAGTTTCGTTTGTGTTTTTTCTCTTTTCCTCCATTTCAGGCAGGTGTTTTGATTGATTTTTATCATGATTCACAAATGTATTAATTTGGACAAGCTACTTACCTCTCTGAGCCTCAGTTTCCTGATAAGTGAACTAGAGGTAATAATATCTCAGCCTCCTCCTAGGATTGTGATTAAATGAAATTAAGGTATACAGTAGGTACTTATGAAATGTTAGTTTCCTTCTGTCTCTTCAGCCCCTGAGCTTTGCTCCATACCTTCATCTTGAATATTCCGCCCTTTCTTCTTCTATATGATGGTACCAAGTAAACATCAAGTGGTTTAAAGGCTCATCTCTCCCAAGAAGGCTTCCTTGACTCAGGCTACTCATTCTAGTCTTCCCTTCCCTTGTATGTCCTTGGCATATAAAGGTGACCCTTTTGTTTCCCCTGACTACGGTAAACAAAACACAGGGCAGGAAGCCTGCGTTCTGCTTCTAAAACTGGTCTTGACAGGCAGTGGGTGATCAAATTAGAGACTGTATGTTGGCAGGTAGCATGATTCTGTGGGTTAAGTGAGGGCTGAGGGACCCAGAAGATTTCAGGCTAAGTGATGGTTCAATTGCCAATTTAATTTAGAATGAGAACAAACTCACATTTCTTGGGCTTCCATTGTCATAGCTTGAAAATGGGCATGATGATATAGCTTTGTGACATTAATAAAAAGATAATTTCAAAAACCACTGGGACAGTTTGCTTTGCAAAAGGCTATAAAAAAGGAAAGAGAAATAAAGAATTTATTCTTGGAAGAGAAATCCCCACACCTCAGGGGATTCTTAACTATTTAAAATCATAGAACCCTAAAGAGAATTTTAAAAACATATGGAATCCAGGGCTTCCCTGGTGGCGCAGTGGTTGAGAGTCCGCCTGCCGATGCAGGGGATACGGGTTCGTGCCCCGGTCTGGGAGGATCCCACATGCCGTGGAGCGGCTGGGCCCGTGAGCCATGGCCGTTGAGCCTGCTCGTCCGGAGCCTGTGCTCCACAATGGGAGAGGCCACAGCAGTGAGAGGCCCACATACAGCAAAAAAAAAAAAAAAAAATATGGAATCCAAAAAACACTTTGCAGAAGTAAATTTTCAAATAATTTAGGGGGTTTGTGGCTTCCCCAAAGCCTAGCCAGGGTCTCCAGACTATTGATGAGCCCCAGGATAAGGGCTCTGCTCTGTACAATGGAGCATACCGGCAATAAAATACCTGAGGTGTGTGCCTCCTGCCCTCAAGATTTGCTTTTCTTCCTCTGCAGTCCCTTTCAGTCAAGCCTGGTGCTTATATCAGGTCGCTGACTCCCAATGTCACTGCTTGGAGATGAGATAAGAAACTATCAATAAAAGTGTCACCTTAACTCCTTTGGTTGATGGATGTGGCTGTACATGGTGGTCCCTGCTTGTGCTGTCACCAGCTGAAGACCTAGGGACCACCCCATGGTGGAGGCACAGGGCCCACTGCCCTCCTGCATCTCTGGAATGTCTCTTCACAGTCAGCAAGAGTCCCACTCTCTCTAGACTGGAGATTTTCTCATCATCACAGTGAGGATGTACCAGATTATAAACTCCACGCAAGGAGACTATTAAAGGACACAAGGTGGAAAAAGAATCCAGCCCTGTCCTGATAAATCATAGTTCTGTGCATTTCAGTTTAACTTCCCACATTCATCCTCTTCCTGAATCAGGCTCTTCTTTACTACACAGTGATTGTCACTTGGCACCCTCTGCAACCTCCTGCAAGTGGACTAACCTGAACTGCAGAGGCTGGAAGTTAAAAACTACATTTCCCAGACTCCCTTGCAGTTGGGGTTCTGGATGCAAATTCGATTCTACCAATGAGATGCACCCACACAACACGGTGAGGCCCAGGCCGTCTCCTACTTCCTGGGCTGATGCAGTTGTGAAGACTTTTGGGTTTCTCTGCAGCAGAATTCCAGTCTTGGATGGCAGCTTCATGAGGGGAGAGATGCAGCAACAGAGACCTCCACACTCACTGTTCTCAAGTCCAGTCACTGACTTCACGGGAGCTAAACGTCTCTTCGGAGCTGGAGACAGCCCCCTGACCCCTGGATGCAGTGGCTGTGGTGTTTTGAAGTCAGCAGTTCCAGAGATAGCGTCCTGATTCCCCAGCTTCCTCACTGGGGCAGAAAAAGCAGCTCCCCTGGTAGGCCAGCTCGGTGGTTTTATTCCTGGGGGAGTCATTCTTGGAGGCTGAAACTAGAGCCCACTCCTCAGCCCATCTAACAATTTTGTAAGCACACAATTTCCTGTAGTAATTCCCTGCTTAAAATAGCTAGAGTGTGGTTTCAGTTTTCCACAACTCAGCACTGACTGATGTAGTGTTTTGGAACTAGAAGAGGTTGCAGGCAGTAGACCCTCATATTTGGGGTTGGTCATCTGTCTGGTCCAGTCTGAAGACAGGCAAAAGTCTTCTGCTTCCAGCCAAGATGGCGTAACAGGGACAAGATTTACCCTACCACCTGAGACAACTAAAAAATGGAACAAAATATGTGCAACAGTGGTTTTCGGACTTTGAACAGCAGGCAGTGCAGGACAGTGATCAGTGAGACAGGGAAAACAAATGAGGAGAATCTTACGATTACCCGAGCTTACCGCCTGAACAGAGTTTCCAGGCTGCGGTGCAGGGAAGGGGAACCCAGGTGGAGTCTGACAGTCATTCTGCATCGAAGAGACAGGGCTGGGGGGTCCAAGGAGGTCAAGGTGCCCAGAAGTCACAGGACAGAGAGAGAGCTGTGCAGAGATTTCTGGAAGTTGCAGAGAGTCCTCCTTGAGTCTTCAGTGGAGTACTGATCAGAACTTGCATGTGAGGAAACTATGTAAGTCCAAGGAAGGAACTCCCAGAAGAACAGAGGGGAACATCTTCAGGGCTCACACAGGGCTAAGAACAGTTTGCATTCCCACCAGCCAGATTTAAAAAAAAAAAAAAAAAAAAAAAAAAAAAAAAAGAAGCCTTACAACTCATGGGGTAGTAGAACACCCAGCAGTAGAGCAAAATTAACCCTAGAAAAAGGCTGCTCTGGTCCCCCACTAACAAAGCTTAAAAGCAAGTCTCAAAAGGATCAGTCTATTTTCAGTGAACCCAGCTACACCCCAGAACAACACTCAAGAATAATTACAAGAATATAAAAAATATTTCATACCCAACAAAGTAAAAATTCACAATGTCTAGCACCTAAAATAAAAATTACCAGGCATGCAAAGAAGCAAAACAAGGACAAAAATCAATCAGTAGAAGCAGACCCAGATATGACACAGATAGATGTAGTAGACATTAAAAATTATTATAACTATATTCCATACGTTCAAGAAGGTAGAGATGCTTAAATATCCCAAGAGAGATGGAGCATATTTTTTAAAATTCCAAATTGATTTGGAAGGGCTAAAAAAAAGTACAATGTCTGAGATGAAAAATATACTCAGTGGAATCAACAGAAGCTTAGCCACACTGAATAACATATTAGTGAGCTTAAAGACATAGCAATAGAAACTACCCAAAATGAAAAACAGAGAATAAAAAAGACTGGGGGAAAAAATCCAGAATGGCACATCAGTTAGCTATGGGGCATCTTCAAGTAGCTAAATATAGATGTAACTGGAGTTCCTGAAAGTAGGATGGAGGCAGAAAAAAATATTAGGAGAAATAATAGTTGAAAAAATTCTAAATTTGATGCAAACTATAAACCCACAGATCCAAGAAGCTCAGTAAAAGAAACTCCAAGCAAAAGCAACGTGACATAAATGACACCAAAGTACATGATATCAAATTGCTTAAAATCAGAGATGAAGATGCGGGAACAGATTACCAATATAAAATGTGACACTGGTAGCCCATGATATTTACAGTAGTGAAAGATTCTTAATTGTCAAATGTGGTTGCTTAGAATAAAATGTCTATTAAAGATAAGAGTTTGACTGGCAGAGTTGCGTGATAGTTGATTATGTCGGGACTAATGAATATAAAGACAGTGGAGTAAGATGGCTTCTTCTGCCTGAAGTAGAGAGATTAGGGAAAAAATAACAAACTTGGGGATTAAATTCTTGACTCAAGGCACAATCAGAAGAGCAGGGAACACTTATGACTGACCTGAAAGAACCTTTGGGGAAAAAAAAACAAACCCAGAATGCTACATCAGTGAGATGTGGGTTATCTTCAAGTAGCCTGCAGCTTCAGGGCCAACAAAATAGGAATCAGAAATGGAAACTGACCCTGCAGGTTGCCGAATTGCAGCCTAAGTTCAGTTCAGGTGTCTTATGGGAGAGAGCGCTGACTGGGAAAGATTGGGACCTTCTGAAGTGGGATGCATGATTCAGATGGCTGAACCTCAGACCCCACTGCACCTCCCCTTCCAGCAGAAGCTACCCCTTCTCTCTGATAAGGCTGATCTTGCCTTGCAACAGAATACCTGTTCTTGATGCCCACACTGACAACCCTCATTGCTCGCAACCTATTCTAGAGTCAGATTTCAGCATGTCCCATGGAGAGGTACAAAGTCTGATCCTGAAACAGCAGACTTCTGCACAAAAATAATTGTCATTTGTTTTCTTATATTTATTTCCAGAAATATATGTGGGAAAGATACTAGATCAGAGAGAAAAGAAGATAATCTTAGACTGGGCCACATTGATCAATATGGATTCTAGATCCAAAGTTAGCTCGATCATCTGGGGGTGGTTCTGTTTGCTCAGTGGGTTATATGATGACATCTGAACTCAGTGGTATCCTACACTAAATGAGATTGAGGTGACAGGAATTCCTTGACATAATATAAAGGAAAGAATCTAAATACGTAGAGAACTACAGAAATGTTGGCATAGGTTAACACATTTGCCCCCCTCGTGTACTCCCTAACTCTGTCCCCTGAGAACATCTTTCCTTCATGAGTATTTAGAAATACTTTGGTGAGGGGAATGCCAGCATTATTTTTTTCTTTGGCTGTCTTCAGAATTTTGAGAATTTATCTTTGGTTTTTAGCAGTTTGATCATGATATGTCTAGGTGTTTGGTATTTTGTTTGTTTAATCTTGATTACAGTTGTGTGAGCTTCTTGAATCTACGGTTTGTTGCCTTTCATTACTTAAAATATGTATTGGCCATTCTCTCTTCAAATATTTCTTCTGCCCTGTTCTGTCCCTTTCTTCTTCTGGAATTCCAACTACATGTACGTTAGAGCATTTTCTATTGTCCCACAATTCTTGGACCCTCTGCTCTGTCTCTTCTTTTCTCTCTTTATGTGTGTTTAGATAATTTCTATTGACCTATTTCAAGTTCACTGATTCTTTCATCTGCTATGTCCAATTTTCTGATAAGATCATCCTAAGGTCCATTTCAGTAACCTATCTAGTTTTCCTTGATGAAATTTGTGAGATTGCCTCCTAGGGGATGAGACCTAGCCCCGAGCTCAGCCTAGTGGCATGGACCCTGCTTCCCACGGGCAGATTGCTTCATGCCATCCTGCTTGCCTGAGCTCCCAATTACTGCCTACCCGGTGCTTCCTTGGTCCTGGGGCAGGGCTGATGTGTGATGTGAGACAGCTCTCTGGAAGTTTCTAGTGACACAGTTGGGGAGAAGAGACATGATTCCAAAACACCGCATCCTGATTTGGAGTGAGATAAATGCTCTTAGGATGTAGAGTAATGTGGGAGCCCAGAGGAAGATGTACTAATCTGGGAGAAGAGACGGCGAGCTGAGTCATAACCTGAGCGTGGTATAATGAAGGTCTGAGCTAGAGCAATGCATGGGTCAGGGCTAACATCCATTAGTAACCAGGAATTTTGTACTTGTTTTTGGAGTTTTGCCTCTCCTTACCTGTGAATTCTCACTCCAATGGCTTATTTACCTGATGGTTGCGATGTTCAGTGGGGATATTACTGGGGTTCAAGTACCCTCCATCCAAGTGGAGTCTCTTCTGATCTCCCTTCATCATCCAAATGATCAGTTTCCTTCCACCCCTCTCTCCATGGGTTTCTTGGGGCTGAATCAGATGCATTTCTACATTAACTTTCCTGGCATTTAGTCCAGTAAGATTTTTCTAGTTCTGGATATCTAGAAAACCACATCACCTATTTCATTTCTCATTTTGTCCACCTGTCCTTGGCTTCTCTCTGCTTGTTCAAGCTGAGGGTCAGCAATGATTAAGACTCTCACAATCTAATTTGCTCATTGGTAGAACCAGAATTACACTGAACTTAGGAAGTGACAGTTTATGACAGGACAGAATTTCAGAGGTGTCAAAAGCCTCAGTCCGTCTCACCGCCTGATATATGATGCCTAAAACCCCACCATTAGTGTCTCTTTTCTTTAGCTCAGTAGTTCTCAACTTATATTGATGCATAGCATATGATGGATCTCTGTTTCTGTCTCTCCATATACACATGATAGACCAATAGATAGATAGATAATCTTTATACATGGATAGGTATAAACAAATATATAGCTAAATCAAGTATCAAGCATACTAAATATACTAAAAAATACATATATTATAAAGGCTTAATGTAGACATTAATAGGGAAGGGAAAAGATTTAAGAAAGACTATAAAAAGTATGGAGAAAAAATTAATATTGAGTAAAGTCTATATTTTTCCGCTAATTGAGAAAATACAGCCCTCCCCGCCCTTCTCCTCTTCTTTCTCTTTCTTCTTTAAATTTAAGACCGGTTCAGCCTTTTAGCATGCAAAATCCCTTGAGGCAGATAACATTTTAAGCTGCTATCAGTCACCACACTGTGATGTGATGTGTTTGAGAAGAACAGACATAGATGGGGGTGGGTTGGAGAAGAAAGAGGATGCTGACATGTCTAAGGGGGAAAAAAGATGAGGGGAAGGGCACAATTCGTGGAGGACTGAGGTACCAAAGACAAACTATGTCATAATTTTCACCAGGCTTATCTCTGCCGTTTAACTTCTGAGAATTAGCTTTCTGGTTTTAGCATGCATAGAAACATCACAAGGCATTTTGTTTTTCTACGTCAAACCTTACAACAGCCCTATGAGATGGGTATTACTCATCATCCCATTTTATAATTGAGAAAACTGTGGTTTGGAGACGTAAGTTTCAACTCCATTTCTATCTCCAGCCTGGACCTCTCTTTTTTTTTTGGCAGTGGGGGGTACGCAGGCCTCTCACTGTTGTGGCTTCTCCCGTTGTGGAGCACAGGCTCCGGACATGCAGGCTCAGCGGCCATGGCTCACAGGCCCAGCCGCTCCACGGCATGTGGGATCTTCCCGGACCGGGGCACGAGCCCATGTCCCCTGCATCGGCAGGCAGACTCTCAACCACTGCGCCACCAGGGAAGCCCTGGACCTCTCTTTTGAACATCAAACTCTTCGGTATAAAAACTCACTCAACATCTCTCCCCGGATGTCTGATAACACCTCAAACTCAGCATGTTCAGATCAGATGGCCCGAGGTCTTGCACCCATCCCCTAAACATGCTCTTCCCTTAGTCTTTCCAATTTGCTATGGACTGAACGTTTGTGGCCACCCCAAATCCATATGTTGAAGCCCTGATTCCCAGTGTGATGGCATTTGGAAGTGGGGCCTTTGGGAGGTGGTTACGTTTAGATGAGGTCATGAGGGTGGGCCCCTCATGATGGGATTTGTGCCCTTATGAGAAGAGACTCCAGAGAACTTGCTCTCTCTTCTCTCCTTCTTCTCCATGTGAGGACACAGAGAAAAAGCAGCTGTCTACAGGAAAAGACAAGAGAGGTATCACCAGAGACTGAACTGGCTAGCACCTTGATCTTGGACTTCCCAACCTGCAGAACTGTGGGAATATATTTCTGTTGTTCAGATCATCCAGTCTATGGTATTTTGTCATGGCAGCCTGAGCTGACTAAGACACCATCTCAGAAAATGGTAAGTATCCTCCCAGTCATCAACCAGCTCAATCTAATATGAAGAACCTCAACCAAAGTGCTCTAACCTGTGGTTTAGGGTAAGTTTTGAAAGACAACCATTGATGTTCTTACCTGAGAGAAACAGTTGTTTCCCTCATGCTCTGCCTTCCCACGAGGAAGCAAGAGTGGACCCCTGGGATGTCTGTTAGGTCCTCTTTGCCTCTTTTCTTTCTCCTCTGGAGTTACTAAGTCTTTCTCAAGGGTCTGGGGTAGATGAGACACTGCTTGTAAGAGAAAATTTGTGATTGAAATACAGCAGCCAGGATGGAGGGCAGGGCAGGCTGGACAGCCCTGCTGGTAATAAAGGGGTGAATTTTGAGGGGCTGAGCCCTGAGGAGGCTCCCTTACCCTCCAGAGTGGAGGAGCTGAGGAAGACAGAGAGGGACAGGCCTCACCATGGAAACTAGATGAGGCAGGGAAACTGAACCCAAGTCTCACTTTACTAGTCCCTCCAGTGGATGTTTCCACTGGAGGGAATGTGGCTTGGAATTACAGTCCACTGTCCTAGACAATCAGTGACATGTGGTGGTTAATACACAGCCTCTGGGGCCAGATCACCCGTGGGCTTGAAGGCCAGCTCTGAAGCTCAGCACCTGGGGCCAGCTACACACCTGTTTCCTCATTTGGAAGATGGGGATGATAATAGCACCCACCTCACAGCATTGCTGGGAAGATTAAAGGATGACAGTACTTGAAGAACTTAGGACCGCACCTGACCAGTTAGCTCTTATCACTCCCTGCTCTCTGGAGGGAAAAGCTGCCCTCAGCAAGCTGGACGCAGACCTACAGAGCCAAGGGCTGCTGGGCATTTGGCCATCAGTCCCCCTCCCTTACCCGTCCCCAGCCCAACCCGTCCCCTTTGGGCAAGAGCCAGCTCCTTCCTGGGGAGTCTCCGCCCTGGGATGACAGAGCAGGGCTCACTCAGCTCATGTCCCGGTCTGAGGGGCCTGAAGTGCTCACAGGAGATGGCTGAGCCTTCAAAACCATTAATTCTGAAAAGCCCAGGCATGAGGAAGACTTGCTTTTACAGGTGGTTAAAAAAAAAAAAGGGCTTGTTAGCTTTCTCCTCTGGAAGGTTTTTTGGGTGTGCCCTGCTGTGTACGGCCTGATGCTGAGCCCCCAGGATTCTGGATTCTATGGAGCGTCAGTCCTCTTGGAAAAGCTGCTCTGACTCCTGGTTGTTTTTCCCCTGGGGTCAGGGGAAGGGATAGAGGGAGAGCTTTCTCCTGGAAGGTTTTTTGGGTGTGCCCTGCTGTGTACGGCCTGATGCTGAGCCCCCAGGATTCTGGATTCTATGGAGCGTCAGTCCTCTTGGAAAAGCTGCTCTGACTCCTGGTTGTTTTTCCCCTGGGGTCAGGGGAAGGGATAGAGGGAGGGGTGGGGATGGGAGGGAAGAGGGCTGTCAGGCATCTCACCTACCCAGTGTCATTAGAAAGGGATTAAAAGATAGCAGAAAAATGGCAGAATTCACATGTGTACCGCTTTTACTTTTTTCAAAGAGCTTTCACGGGCATCATGTCTTTTGAAGCACCTGGGGCCTGGGACAACAGCTAAACCATCTTGGACCCCGAGAGACAGCAGGGAAGGCCAGGAAGGTTTTATTAGCCAACGTTGCACATGAGGAAGTCAAGAACGTGGAGGGGGAACCTGTGACAACAGGAGGGGCGAGGCACAGAGAAAGCAGAAGGCCAGGAGAGCGGGCTTCTGGTGGGGGCTCCATCCCCCCCTGCCCGTGTGACCTTGGGCAAAATCCTTAACTTCTCTCGGCTTCAGCTTTCTCATCTGCAAATCGGGGACCATGGTACAGGTTGTGCCAGGCCCAGGGGACCGTTATGAGACAAGGATGAGGAACACAAAATGTATAATAGGCTCTTTAAATGTGAGAGACAATAAAAACGACTTCTCGGGAGGTCACCTCTCCCACGACCCCAACTGTCCAGAACACGGCGGAACATCAGAAAGGGAAGGCCGAGCGCCTACTGTGGGAAAGTCCTCTGCACTCAAATTGGTTCCTTTGACCATTTTCCTCTTTAATCCTCTCAAAGTAGATATTATCATCCGCTTTCACAGATGAGGGAAGTAAGGCTAAGAAGTTGAGAAACTAGTGAAGGTAGTTGGATACAGAACTGGAATCTGAACTTACATCTGTCTTTCTAGACCTCGAGCTCATGCTCTGACCCCCCTGTGCTGCTTTCCTGAACACCCCCTCCCCCCACCCCTGGCTCCGAAAAATACACACAGAGGCATCTCATATACGTCACGGGGCTTGTAGGCGAAAACTCAGGCACTTGACTCCCGTTCTCGCTTTAAGCCTGTTTACTCTTGGTTTAGAAATAATTCTGACCTGTTTGGTTATCAGCTTTCCCATCCTGCTGCCGATCAGAAGGGACATAAGGATACCAGGAGCAAGAAATCACAGATGACAGGAGGAAAATAAATTTTAAAAGTAATTTTAGCAGTGTTGGGTGGTTTTGTGTAGAAACAAATAACCTTACAAATTTCTTTGATCTCTACAGCTATCACTTGTGTGTGATCTTAAAAAAAAAAGTCTGGGGCTTGCCTGGTGGCGCAGTGGTTGAGAGTCCGCCTGCCGATGCAGGGGACGCGGGTTCGTGCCCCGGTCCGGGAAGATCCCACATGCCGTGGATGGAGCGGCTGGGCCCGTGAGCCATGGCCACTGAGCCTGCGCGTCCGGAGCCTGTGCTCCACAACGGGAGAGGCCACAACAGTGAGAGGCCCGCGTACAGCAAAAAAAAAAAAAGTCTGCCTTCCTTATGAAAATAAAATAAAACCTATATTCCTAAGGCAGAACTGGCTCCAGAAAAAAGAAATTCCGTGTTGGGTAGGGCAGTTGGACCACAAGCATCTCAGACTCCTGTTCCTCAAGATTCTTGTTCTTCTTTCTGAGCCCCTGTTCTGGGCACATTCCACCTCTACAGTGAGGGCAGAGCGCAGACACAGAACTGAAGCTTTTGTTCTCAGTACCACTGTGAAAAGAGCAATGCATCACAGATTCACTGAAGACTCAGGGACAGCAAAAGGGAAGCTGATGAAGACATTAAGGTGAAACCAGGTGACTGGTGCAAAATAGCCATTTGCTTGTCAATTACACAATCAGTAACTATCGATCAGGCACCTGCCAGGTGCCAGCGTAGTCCTAGGTTCAGGGCCTTCAGCTGTGAAGTTAACTGACTCTCTGCCCTCTTGGTGTTGCCTGTGCCCTTGGAGGGAGTGTGTCATGTTAATCAGCAGCTTGCGACCCCTGGAGAGGGATGAGTCCCCTCCTGGTCTTGCCTAACTTCATATAAAGTCATCTGCAATACCACCCATCCACTCTCTACACTGTCAAACACAACTGTACCATAATAGGAAACATATATTTGGTTTTTATCCTTGGTTCCTGGTACAGAGCTCCTAAAACCCTTGGAATCTCCAGAGTGATTAAGAATGTCTTTTGTGTGTTAATGAGGTGACTGGTTGGGGGCGGGGATGGGGGGTGGGGGAAGATGCTAGATTACTTCAGGATGGGGACTGGTCCCAGAAAGACCAAGGCATGATTAGAGGGTTGGAACTTTCAGCCCCAACCCCAGACCTCCAAGGAGGGGAGAGAAGGTGGAGATTGAGTCAGTCACCAATGTCCAACGACTTAATCAATCATGCCTTTGTAATGAAACCTCCACGAAAACCCTAAGTGATGGGATTTGGAGAACTCCTGAGTTGGTGAGCACTTTAAGGTGCTGGGAGGGTGCTGCTCCAGAGGAGGCCACGGATGCCCCCTGTAACCCCTGCCCCCATACCTTGGTCTATGCATCTCTTCCATTGGGCTGTTCCTTGAGTTGTATCCTTTATAATAAATTGGTAATAGTAGGAAAACTGTTTTCCTGAGTTCCGTGAGCTCTCCTAGCAAGTCATTGAACTTGAAAGGGAATGTGTAGTGGGGACCGTAATTCTTTAGCCGAGTCGGAGAGAAGTGTGGGTACCCTTGGCACCAATACTTGTGATGAACGTCTGCAGTAGGGGATGGTCTTGTGGGACTGAGCCCTTAACCTGTAGAGTCTGATACTAAGTCTGGGTAGTTTGGTGAGAACTGAGTTGAACTGTAGGGCTCCATGTTGGAGAGACGGAGAGCTAGCTGTCGGTGTGGATAAAACCCCGCATTTGGTGTCAGAAGCACAGTGGGAGAAAACACTGGGGGCCCCTGAGGCAGCCTCCAGGGTTCTGACTCCCTGTCTTAGCAGACTTACCATCAGGGCTACCTACCCCCAGGGCCAGGCTGGACCTGCCCACAGGGGCGTGGCCTTAGCCGCTAGAAGCCCCGGAAGCCCTGCTACAGCATGACTCAGCAACTCCTGCTGACACACTGAAGAGGCGCCCGTAGGTAGCAAGGGCAGCGGCTGTGACAGATGTTTACAAGGATGACATGCAATCATTTAACAGAGGTCAAGCTATGTTCGTTAGATTGTTTAAGAAGGCAGGGTTGTATGTAATCTATTTTAGAGAGACTGCCATACAAAACGATTAAAATAAGAAGTCGGAGTATGTCAACGGGCAAGGTTCAATTATCCAGAAGGTGAGCTTAGAAAGAACAGCTCACTCTCCAGCACGGTATCATTGCAGTGCCATTTTTTTTCAAATGACTCCAAGCCCCACGTCATTTTCTGAGTAAACCACCCCAAGTTCCCCGGGTCCCCTGGCATGAGGCACAGTGTTCCCGCGGGCACTCGTGACCTCGGTGAGGAGGTGACAAGCCCCACCTGATGCCTTCTTACCCTCTCCCCAGGCTGCAGCCTCTCCCTACACAGCCTGGGTGCCGTGGACACCCAATTCTGACCACCGCTGTCACAGCCCCAGTCTCTGTCCAACTCCTTTCCCTGTACAGAAGGGACAAAGAACCGTGTTGACTTCCCTAGGGTAAGGAAGAGCTCCGTCTGCCTGCCTGGGGTTCCAATATTTCACAAATGTTCGCAGAGCCCTGTGGGTTTTGCTCCATAAATAGGCAAGAGAGCTTGACCAAAGGCAGACCCCAGGACCCCTGCTGGAGGAAAACTGTATATGACACAAAGTTTTTCCAGCAGAACAGAAGTTCCAAACCCAGGGACCCTGGATCCCACTGGGTTCACACAGGCTGTGGGTGGAGTGGAGGAGGTTATTGAACCCTGGACCTCTCTCATTACGCTGCACGGACCTCATAAATAGGGAGAATCAGGTGACAAGCCTGAAGGAGCATCAGGTGAGACAGACCCAGGATGGCAGTGATATCTCAGGCACAAACGCCTGGGACTTGGATTTCATCTCACGCTGATGGTGCCTTACATTCTCATAGCTTAAGTGGGAAGAATCACCCCAGGAACTCCGAACTGTTAACAGCAGAGTCCATTTGCCTGCTATCTGAGAGGCAGCCATGATTTTGTGATTAATCACCCAAATTTGGGAACCAGACAGCTGGGCTTCAAATCCCAGCTTCATCACTCACCAGCTGTGTGACCTAGGGCAAGTTTCTTAACCTACCTGTGCCTCAGTTTACTCATCTGTAAGACTGGGATAATAATGATTGTGAAAAGTAAATGGGTTAGTATTTCTAAAGCGCTTAGAACAGCGCCTGGCACATGTCACTGTGCTAAATAAAACAAAATAATCCGGCCAAGGCAAGGGATGGAAAAGATGAGGCATATCCAATAAATGTCTTGGAGGCTCAGATGCGTGGATTCTGTCTCATAGCTGACTCCTTGCCCCAAAGGCAGCAACTCCTGAGTGGGGCTGTACGGGAGGGAGTGCACGAAGGGTTAAACCCCCAAGTGAACAGAAAAACAAGTTCCATCTGGTCCCTGGGACAAAGCGACAGCCTGCAAAGCCCCCAGCCCGGGCTCCTGCTCAAAGGACACATTGCTTTTTAAAATTCCAACTTGTGGCTGCCTCAATCTATAAATCAACCAGTTCTCCACACCCTAGAGCTCGGAGCAGGATTCACAAATGGCAGCGAGACATTCGTGTTCCGAGAATAGGCATCTGAAAGTGCCTTTGCACTTGGGGTACCCAGCCCCCCGCCCCACCCTGGGCAGCTTCCTGAAAGGCCCTGGGGCCAGTGCTTCATCCCCGGCTCCCCTTCAGAGCAGGGACTGCTCTCCAGGGGGTAAAGAGAAGGCAGGCAAGACGGCACAGGGTCAAGGCTCAAACTGGAGCTGCGATTTTGCTTAGATGCCTCACTTCAGCGAACTGTCTCTGGGACTCAGCTGTATCAGCGGTTTGCCCCACCTCCCCACGCCACTGCTGGGACCCCATCCTTAAGTGCCAGGCTGAGAGTGGTGAAAGGCTGATTAATTAGAACCATCAGTACTCCACAAGGCACTGGGGGAACCCTTTCAGAGAAGCAGTGGGCTTCTTGGTTCCCTGGCTGATTTGTGCATGGGGCAGCTTGTGCCCAGACATCCCCCCGGGGACACAAGATCTCTCCATACGTGGAAGGGGAGAGGGAGCCAGAATGGACCCCCGGGTCCTCCTGTGGGCCTTTGCCTGAGGCAGGGCCCCTCAGTTTTACCACCCCGCTGGACGCACGCCCACGCCTGCCCTGATAACGCTGAATCCAGCCCTAGCACGAACCCTGCAGAACAGGGAAGTAATTCACAAAAAGTTGGGCAATTGAAAGTTACAGTTTCCACAGCAACCAGCACTCAGACCATTTGGGTAGCTGAAGCCTTTTCCTCTTAGCATTCACTTTTTTCCTCTCCCCAAATAGCATTTTTTCTGTTATTATTACAGTAATACACATTCACTGGAGAACATATGGAAATTACAGACAAGTGTAAAGGAGAAAATAAAAATTACCCTTAATCCCACCACTCGGAGCAATCCAATGTTAACATTTTGATGTATTCTTCATTCGTCTAGTTTTTTTTTTTTTTTTTTTTTTTTGCTGTATAAAAAACCATTCACTGGAGAACATATGGAAATTACAGACAAGTGTAAAGGAGAAAATAAAAATTACCCTTAATCCCACCACTCGGAGCAATCCAATGTTAACATTTTGATGTATTCTTCATTCGTCTAGTTTTTTTTTTTTTTTTTTTGCATGCATGCATAAAAAGATATAATTTTTGAAAATTGGGACTATAGTGAAATTACTGTTTTATCATTTGGTTTCTTTCACTTAAAAACATATTGTAAGACTTTCCAATAGCCTTAAATATTCCCTGAGCACATGATTTTTAATAGCTACATGGTATTTTTTCATATGGATAGAACATATTCTATTTAACCAATCTATTGTTGAGCTTTTTAGATGATTTTCCTTTTTTCTTTCACTATTTTCAATTAACACTACCATGAACATCCTTTTACATCAATTTGTGTGTGTCTCATTAATCAGATTAGAATAAATTCATAGAACTAAAATTATTGTTCAAACGCAATGAATATGTAAATAATTCTAATATGCATTATCAAATCCCCTCCAGAAAGGTTGAGGCGATTTGTATTTCTTCCTGTAATGTATACTCTCCTTAAAAAAAAAAATCCAAAGTTCAAATTTGGTAGGTTTTAAATAAAGTCTATACCATTTTTAAAAATTACATTTCTTTGAATTATAAATGGAATTAAGCTTTCCCCTCACTTTAAGAAAAATTTTTTTTTAATTTTTATTATTATTTTTATTTTTATTATTATTATTATTATTATTTTGCGGTACGCGGGCCTCTTACTGTTGTGACCTCTCCCGTTGCAGAGCACAGGCTCCGGACGCGCAGGCTCAGCGGCCATGGCTCACGGGCCCAGCCGCTCCGTCCGCGGCATGTGGAATCCTCGCGGACCGGGGCACGAGCCCGCGTCCCCTGCATCGGCAGGCGGACTCTCAACCACTGCGCCACCAGGGAAGCCCTCCCCTCACATTTTTAATGAACTTTCTTCTGTCTATAAGCACCCATTAACATCCTTTGCCTCCTTTTTCTATGCGGTATTCATCTTCTTATTGATTTATAAGAGCTCTTTATGCATACAGATAATAATCCTTTGCCATATTTATGGTACATATGTTCTCTCAGTTTGTCGTTGGATTTTTATTTTGTTTATGGCATTTTTTAAAGTGCAGAAGTTTCAAATATTGTTGTAACTCACATCCATCCTTCTTTTCCTTTACGACTTTATCTTTTGATTTTTATGCCCAGGCAGACCTTCTCTAACCTGCAATCCGATAAATATTTATCTGTATGTTGCTTTTCTAGCCATTTTATGGCTCTGTGGTTTTGATTTCACACTGACTGCTCTAAAACGCCTGGATTTCTTATACAGGTGCGGTTCCACATTTTCTCGTCTAATGGTCCTGAGGCTGGAGTCTGCAGGGCCAGGTTAGAGATGGTTGCCAGGGAGATGCAGGAATTGACCTGCTGCTCCTGCCTTTCAGGAGATCTCAGCCTTGCAGGCACCTTTCCATGGAGTCCTGGTTTTTGCTAGTGAATGGAAGAAATGAACAGGGAGGAGGAAATAGCTGTTCCACGATTACACGCTGAAAAAGGTACACCTCACGTGGCTTTGTTTCCCATCTGAGATGGGGAGGTGGAGGATGGGGAGGTGCCAGATGCATGGAGAGCTGGCGAGCAGCTTCATCCTTAGCACGTTAGAAATCAAGGGAGTAGATTCCAAACCTGAAATTAACCGTCACTCTACTTGCAAGAACTAAAGGCAGTCTTGCCGGCATTGCATTTCACCAAATACCAGGTTTGCATCAAGAAGAGGTACAGGGGGCGGGGGTGGGGGAGAGGGAACCTGGGACTTCAGCTCCCCAGACATGTGGACCTTCGCTTCAGTCCAATCACCCAAAGGGCCCCAAGAGTCAGTGAGTACCAGGCAGGATGCTGTGATCCCAAGCAGAGGGTGGTTAACTTCGGACGCCATCTGGGAAGACGCTGCTGCAGACTGCCCCTCGCCCCCGTCCAGCCTCAGGAGATAACTGCCTTCCTTCCATTGTCCCTATTTCAATTCAGCGCCCCAAACTTTTTGCCAAGGCTGTTTGCCCAGTTACTAAAGTCATCTCTGCATGTGCTGACAAGGCAAGGGATTTATTCATTCATTCCACAGGTTTACTAGGGTCTATTCTCTACATACCGCTGTGTCCAGCCATGGTGGTCTATTCCTTTCCAAGAGGGATAAAATATTTCCCTCCCATCTCCTGCTCTCTGTTATCTCTCTAAAAAAACCTCACAACCCTCTGCCTTGTATCCCATGTCTTCTAGTCACTGCCCTGCCTCAGCTTTCATGTTGCAGGATGCACTAGTCACCTGGGCATTGGAGAAAATTATTATAACTACCACCACCACCATCACCATCATCATTTACTGAATGCTTCCTGTGTTGGCACCGACAGGCTTTACATACATGTTCTCTCGTAATCATCATTCAATAATCTTCATTCAACAAGTATTTATTAGGTCTCTACTATGTGGTAGAGACTGTTCTAGTGCTTGGGATACCATCAGCAAATAAACCAAAGATTCTTGCTCTCATGGAGCTTATATCCCAGCTGTGGGGTGGAGGCAGGAATAGGCAAAACAAACACATAAACATAATAACTAAAGAAACTGTGTGTAGCTTAGAAGGTGATAAATATGATGGAAAGAAGTAGAGAGGGATAAGGAGGCTCGGGGTGCCAGGGCCGGGGTTGGGAAGGCCTCCTTGAGAAGATGACATTTAAGCAGAGCCGGAAGGCGGTGAGGATGTGCGCCATGACTATGTGAGGGGAGGACAGACTCCGGCAGAGGGAACCACTGTGCAGAGGCCCTCAAGCATAGCTGCTGTGGTCAAGAAGCAGATGGGAGAGGCTTCCCTGGTGGCACAGTGGTTAAGAATCCGCCTGCCAAGGCAGGGGACACAGGTTCGAGTCCTGGTCCGGGAAGATCCCACATGCCGTGGAGCAACTAAGCCCGCAAGCCACAACTACTGAGCCCGTGTGCCACAACTACTGAGCCCGTGTGCCACAACTACCGAAGCCCGTGTGCCGAGAGCCCATGCTTCGCAACAAGAGAAGCCTGTGCACAGCAATGAAGAGCAACCGCCGCTCGCCGCAACTAGAGAAAGCCTGTGCGCAGCAATGAAGACCCAACGCAGCCAAAATTAAATAAATAAAAAAAATAAATTCATTAAAAAAAAAAAAGGCAGATGGGATGCCAGGAGGCCTGGAGCCAGTGAGCAAAGCAAAAATGACAGGATCGAGGTCAGAGGGGTGACAATGGGCCAGGTCATATGGGGTCTTGTAAGCCACTGTGAACTCTTTGGCTCTCACTCTGGTGACCTAAGGAGAAATGGAAGGATTTTGAGCAGAGGAGTGAACTGATCTGAACTGGAGATGTAAAGGCTCGCTCTGGTTGCTCTGTTGAGGATACGCTGGGCATTTGGGGCAGGTGTGGTGGGTTGGAGACCAGTTACGAGGCTGTTGCAAAACTCCAGGTAGAAGGAGGTGGCTCTGGCCAGCGTGTTAACAGTGGAGGAGAGAAGTGGTCGGCGACCGGATAGATTCTGAAAGCGAAGACAAGAGCGTTCTCTGGTGGGTTGGATGTATGTTGGGAGAGAAGGAGTAGTCACTGATGATGCCAGGATGTCTGGCCGACACAGCTGGGAGGCTGGGGCGGCTCTTCGCCGAGACGGGGAAGACGGCAGACGGTGTGGGTTTGGGCGAGGGTAGAGACTGGGCACTGGGGTTGGACATGTTGCCTGTGAGCGTGTCCATCAGTCACCCCAGTGGCCATGTGAGTAGGACAGCATACATACAGATGACATTTACAGTCGTGACACTGGATGAGACCACAGAGGGGGAAAGTGTAGATAGAGATGACAAGAAGACCAAACCCTGAGGCCTGGGGCATCCTGCATGGAGGGGCTGGTGGGAGGAAAACCCAGCAGAGGGGACCAAGAAGTGAAGAACTAGAAACGGAGAAGGCAGATCTGGAGTGTGTGGGTCCCAGAAACCACGAGGAGGAGGAGACCAGCCAGACCAAATGCTGCTGATGGGCCAAGAAAGTTTAGGATTGGGACTCCCCTGGTGGCACAGTGGTGAAGAATCCGCCTGCCAACGCAGGGGACACGGGTTCGAGCCCCGGTCCGGGAAGTTCCCACATGCCGCGGAGCAACTAAGCCCATGCGCCACAGCTACTGAGCCTGTGCTCTAGAGCCCGCGAGCCTCAACTACCGAAGCCTGTGTGCCTAGAGCCCGTGCACCACAACGAAGAGCAGCCCTCGCTCGCTGCAACTAGAGAAAGCCGGCGCGCAGCAACGAAGACCCAACGCAGCCAAAAATAAATAAAGAAAGAAAGAAATAGGGAAGCTTAGGATTGATGACAGATCGCTCATATTACCAGAAATGGATCTTATACCCATTTTAAGGTGAGGAAAAGGAATCTCAGAGGGAAGAAGTAACTTGCTCAAGTAATCAACTGGGATGTAAGACAAGGTCTGTGCAAAGCCAGAGCCCTGGATGCTTCCCATACCAGCCCTCGGGGCTCCGAGCGTCTGTGAACCAGGGAGTCAGCTCCCACACCCAGCAGCTTCCAGTCCCGCCAGACTCTTCCTACTCTGCAGGTCAAGTCTGCAGGCAAGCAAAACGGGATGAACAGAGGGCCACCAACACGATTTAAAACAACTTTTTACTACCAGGTGGGATGTGAGGGGCATTCCCTGTGTGCAGGTCTGCCTCTGCCCTCCTCCTTGCCTTCTAAGCAGCTGTTTCACCCACCTCAGTAGGGGCCTGGCCCCTGAGGGCATTCCAAGTTCATGGCCCCTAGTGTAAGGAATTCCAGTCCAGGCATATTTGTATTTGAATAGAAGGGCATTTCCACAGCCAGCTGGCAAAGGAGAGGTGAGCAAGGGGTGCAGAGGCGTGCACACTCAACCCAAGTCAGGGACCCTCTGTTTCTCCATTACCAGGCAGGTCTCCACCGTCCCACAGCCCTGGCCATTGCCTGCCTGTGCCTGAGACCCTGGCCACCCAGCCCGCTCACCTCGACGGGGCAGGATGACGGTTGCCTATCTCCCCCTGGTGTCGACTCTTGCAATTGCAGCTCCAGGAGGTAGAGGAGGCCATCGCCTTCCAACCAGCAGGGCCTGGAGAGCCACGCCTACCAGCCGAGCCTGGCCCTGCTCCCTCCTGGCCCTCTGGGCGTCGCCTGCCTCTAAGGGCGCGTCAAGGATCTCTGCACTCCCGACGTGGCCGGCAGAACTCAGGCCTGGGAATTAGAACGTCCGATGGATTCTCCTGACTTTACCTTGGATTAGTGGTACAGACCTGCATGTGGGGAGGAAACGGGCCCCGATCTGTTCACACTTCTGCACGCGCCCCCGCCCCCAACCTGTCCCTTTGCTAAGTCACTTGACATTGCTGGGTCTCCATCAGCCCATGAGGGCTGATGAACAAGAGGAACTTCACAACCCACTTCTTCCCTGTGTTGGTTTAGGAACTGGCTTCTTCCTGGACCTGGAGCCTGGTGGCAGTCGGGAAACAGCTCAGGCCATTTGGGGTGCACTGCAGGTTGCCCTCTACCACTTAGGTGGCGGTGCTGTGGTATGGTCAGGGCACGAGCTTTGGAACCCACACAGACCTGGGTTAAAATCCTGACTCTGCTGCTCATGAGCTATGGAATCTTTCTGTGCCTCAGTTTCCTGACCTGTAAAATGAAGGTAATCATCCCCACTGTGCTGGTAGTTGTAAGGTTTTAGTGCGATAATGTCCATAAAGCACTTATCACAGAGTCTGGCTGCATGGAAGACGGTCAGTAAATGTCACCACGGACTATATACTCGGGACCATCGGGATGGAGGGGGCATGGGAAAGAGCGCGGTATAGGGGCCAGAGCATCCGAGCTCTGGTCTCATCACTTAACATCTCTGTGTGTTAGAGCAAACCGATGTCCACAAGGTTGTGATGATACTCAAATGAGGCCTCGGGCTCCCCATCGTGGGCAGAGACCCCTGCCTGGCCCACCTCTCAGGACTGATCAGAGATAAGGACCTTCAGGACAGGGAAGGGGCTTTGAAAATTGTAACACATTCTTGCTACTGAGAGACAACCCTGCCCCCAGCACCCTGCACGTAGCTCACGCCCAGGGAGTTGCCTATTTTTCTTGCCTGTCTCTCAAGCGTACAAAGGTCTCTGCCCGCAGGGAGTTTACCTTGTAGCTGGAGAGACAGACAAGAAAACAAGCGGTGAGAACGCTGAAATTGACACCACGGGCAGGCGTAGGTGGGTTCTGTCCACTCCTAAGTGTCCAGTTAAGAAAAGCAGAATTCCCAGGAGGGAAGCTAAGTGACAGGACACCTGGCCACTGGCTTGGGGAAAGATAGACAGCGTTACCAAACCTTGCACAGTGAAGAAGTTGCTAGAACTGGAGCCCCGGGTGGTAGCCTAGGCTATTAACCCAAAAAGCCTACATACTGTGTGATTCCAACTATATGACATTCTGGAATAGGCAGACAATAAAAAGGTCCGTGGTTACCAGGGGTTAGGGAAGAGGGTGGGATGAAAAGGCAGAGCACGGGGCATTTTTAGGGCAGTGAAAACACTCTGTATGATGCTGCAATGGTGGATACTTGTTATTATACATTTGTCCAACCCATAGAATGTCCAATACCAAGAATGAACCCTAATGTAAACTATGGATGTTGGGTGATTATGATGTATCAGTGTAGGTTTATCAGTTGTAACAAAGGTACCACTCTGATGGGGGATGTTGATAGTAGGCGAGGCTTTCTGGGGGAAGTCTCTGTACTTTCCACTCACTTTTGCTGTGAACCTAAAATCGCTCTAAAAAATAAAGTATTAAAAGTGAAATAGACATATAATTTATCTTGAGCTGTTGTTTCTGCATCTGTAAAGCAGAGACAACCACGCTCACTCTGCCGGTCCCATGTGGTCATGGTTAGCGGCCAGACGGGCTCTAAAAACAACTGTGTGCTGGCAGGGCGTCAGGAATTCCCTGGTGATGGAGAGAGACCCTCAAAGTCCAGAAGGCATGACAACTGCCCCGCTGGCCCCCAGCCCCTACCCCAGCCCTTGCCCCCAGGAGGGCTCAGACTGCAGTGGGTACCTTGTCCCAGCAGCTGCTCCGCCAGCAGAGGCCCTCCCCACCTCCTCCTCTCCCCCCTCACCCGCAAGTCCTCAAGTGTTAACAAACAATAAAGGACATTATTACTCATTTAAAATTCCTCACAGGCTTTCCCTGAACTCCAGCCAGAGGAGGCAAGAAGTCGCTGCCGGGCTTCCCTGGTGGCGCAGTGGTTACGAATCCGCCTGCCAATGCAGGGGACACGGGTTCGAGCCCTGGTCCGGGAAGATCCCGCATGCCGCGGAGCAACTAAGCCCATGAGCCACAACTAATGAGCCTGCGCTCTAGAGCCCACGAGCCACAACTACTGAGCTCACGCGCAGCATCTACTGAAGCCTGCGTGCTCTAAAGCCCGTGCTCCGCAACAAGAGAAGCCACCACAATGAGAAGTCCGCACGCTGCAACGAAGACCTAACACAGCCAATCGATCAATCAATCAATCAATAAAATTGTTAAAAAAAAAAAAAAAAAAAAAATAGGGAGGGTGGGAGGGAGGGAGACGCAAGAGGGAAGAGATATGCGGACAGATGTATATGTATAACTGATTCACTTTGTTATAAAGCAGAAACTAACACACCATTGTAAAGCAATTATATTATACCCCAATAAAGATGTAAAAAAAAAAAAAAAAAGAAGTCGCTGCAGCATTCAAAGTTCAAGTGTTTGTCCCTCTAAACGGCTCCGACCGAGGCCGGGCAGCTACTTAAAATCCAAGAAGCCTCTGCTCATGTTCCCAGCAGACCGCCAGGGACAGACCCCAATCATACGGCAACCCCCGCTCCACCCCTCCAAAACACACACTGGCTGAATGACCTTTTTCTTTAAACCAGGATGCAAACCTACTGGACTTGCCTTTCAGGCCCCATCTGCCCCCTCGGTGGAACAGCCCACAAAGTTTTTTCAAAGAAACATTATTTGATCTGAAAAACATCTGGAACCCATTTCCCCAGCACTTAACTGGAAGCTCTCAGCCGACATCACCGAACAATTACTGAACAAACGCCCTTTTTGCCTGTGCTCTGAGGAACATCCCTGCAGACTGGGAACAGGTGGCTTTATTGAAAGGTCTGACCAGAGGTTCTGTAAACCCTGGAGCAGAGGGTATAACGACAGGAAAGGTGGCGGCGGATACAGAGGACTGGAACTGAACATCCAGGCGGGGAAGCTCCCTCACGAAGGCACCCGGGAGCAAAACATTAGCCACACATGCACTTCTCCTGTCGTCCTCTTAACAATGACAGCGACTCGCATTCTCACCATTACGAGATGCCCTTCGTGGGCAGGGTGGGGATTTGTTTTTGTGTGTGTCCCTGGCTCCTGTGACAGTGCCCGGTAGAGGGACAGGATCTGTTCCAGGGAATGGATACATACATGACACCCCAAGTCTGGACATCGGGGCCAATTCTCCGGGAGCTGGGATAACTCTGAGAGGCAACATTTCGAAGGTAAAAGAGCAGCAAAACTGGAAGGCAGGAAACCTGCCATCTAGGGCTGGCTCTTCCACTCCCCAGCTTTGGTGAGCGTGACCTTGACCTTGGGCAGCGTCCCCCATCCTGTAGTTGTGGGGATAATCCCTACTTTGCCTAGCTCCCAACGTTGCTAGGAGGACTGTGTGAAATCCTGCATGGGAAGTTTACGGCCTCAAACTCCATCTGCAAAGGCTAGAGGTGGTGATAAGCGTCGCTCCTCTTCCACCTGGTCCTGTTGTGGCTGGAGGGGCCCCCGTAACAGACGGTGGAGTGGCCTGGGCTGGGGTGGGACACAGCTGGGTGATTTTAGCAGCCTTTGACCGAGGAGGAAGGTTAAAATGACATAGGAGCAGGCTCTCTTCCACGCATGCGTCCTTGCCTGGGTGCGGGGTGCTCTCCTCACCTGCCTTCCCAGGCCCGGCTCCACCTGTCAGCCCCCGTCTCTGGTACCACCACACTGGCTCTTTCCAGATCCTCCAGAAGCCCAAACCCTTCTTCTGTGTCTTTTACCCTTCAGACTACAAAGCAGCCTCTTATCATATGACAACCTATACCATCTATTATGCTCCTGTCCACTGCCAGGCACTGGGTTACAGTTACACCTCATCAGTTCTTCCCTAAAGCCTCACTAGTACGTTGGTGAACCCCTGCCAGTAAACTCCTTACCCTGTCCTGACTTTACCTTTTTCCCCGGCTCACGGTCCCGAAACTCCTCTCCCCCTCGCTCGAGAGCAGCGCCAGGGAATTTGGCAAATCCGACGGCTCTTCCCCAGCCCGGCCCTGCAGCAGCCTCTCCCTTGCCTCTCTGACCTGACCTCTGTGGGCTGGCCGATTCTGGCCTCTCCGTATCTTCTCCCCAAGGAGCCTGGCTACCTTGAAGAATCCACCCCCCACCCCCAACCCCTGGATGCCAAAGCTAGGCCTCCAGCCCTGCCTTTTCTTCCCAGCATCAGACTGTTGATCGGCGTACTGGGTGCACGTAGGGGCCTCAGATTCAGTGATGCAAAGCTGCTGCCACTGCCCGTGGTCCCTGTAGATCCAGGCCTTCTCCTGTGTCCCTTGCTTGGGGACAGCACCAGTATTAGGGAGAGTGCCCAATCACACCCTTCGTCCCGATTATTAACAGCACCTCCCCGTTCACTCTCAAAAACGTCTTGTTTCAGTGGATGAATTACATGCTCAGCTTAACCCTTAGCCGCCCACCTGCCTGTCGCAGAAACCCAAGGGTCATCCCAACTCTCTCCTTCCCTGCAATCCCCGTTCCTCCACACTCACCAAGCTCCATGGATTCGACCTCCTTTACACCCTCAAGCTCAGGCCCCGGTCCATGCCATCGCCCTTCTGTTTCAGCAGCTGGTCTCCCTGACTCCAGCCTCACCTTTCTTCCATCCTCCCACCTGCACCTCAGTGACCTACCCAAGTGACCTTCCTGAATTGCTAATCCGATCACATCCACCAGCCTAAAAATCGAACGGTGACGCCCCTTCCTCAGTCTGGCTTCACAATAAAATTCAGACTCCACACCAGGGCCCACGAACCAGCATCTGTGGCCCCTCAGAACATGGTCCTGCCCTCTCTGGAGCCTCATCCCACACCTGGCCAACCCTGCTTCCCTGTCTGTCCCCTGCCTAGTCACCAGCACAGGTCAGCTTGGGGTCACCCCCTCCTGGAGGCCGCTCCTGGCCCTCGTGGTACCTGAGGTTCCTGTCCTGAAGCACTGACACCGCGTCCCTGCTATCCGTCCACCTGTCTGTCTCCCCACCTTAGACTTGGGAGCTCCGTGACGGTGCCCTTTATCTTTGAATCTCCAGCACTAAGAGGGTGCCTGTGTGTTCCATCAGTATTTGTTAGTGAATCATTTCATATCCCCGGCACCAAATTGCGTGTGGGCGGCTGTCCCAGGAGCAAATGCACTTAGCTGCCCCGGCACGCGTGCACGCTCCCTCTCGGCATCTTTTCCTGAACGAGCCGGGTGGGCCTGCCTCACCCATCAGGGGCTGCTCTGACCAGAACTACCCTGCGTGTCGGCACCCTGTGTCCTGCCTCTGCTGACAACTTCGTGACGGCAGCAGCTCCCATTTTTCTGCTCTGTGCGTAAAAAGAAGGATGAGAGGAGGGCCGGGGAGCTCCGAGGTCTCTTTCATCAAGGAGCGTCTGTGACTCTACCACACGTGGACGTCTCCAGATTTCCAGGGCTCTATAAGATTTGTGCCCAAACTTGTGTCTCTCCCTTGGGCTGCCAAGGGCGGGGAGGTGGTCCCCAAAAGGCAGCCACAGAGATGCTGCAGGCCCAGGGTGACATGGGGACGTGCCTGCCCAGCCCGGGAGGAGGACACTCAGGGTCACCAGCTTTCTGGGCAGGAGAATAGGGCTGAGCCGAGTCTGACTGGAAAGCCGAGGGGCTGCAGGAAGGACAGCTGTGGTCTGCGTTCCTTCCTTCTAATGCAATGCACGTTCCCCACGTAACAGCAGTTTCTTCCCTTCTAAAGGATTCCAGTGGGTTAAATTCAAGGTGAAGAATAAACCCCAGTTAAGAAGCTTCTCAAGGGCCTTTGAGTCTTCACTGGCTTGAGAAGGGATGTGTTTTGAGATGTTTGCCTCTTAGTGTTTGTCACAGCACCAGGGGAGAAAAGCTTCCTCTTACCTCAGCACCTCTCTCAGCCCTCAGCGGCTGTCGGCACCAGGACCATCCACATTTTCCTGCACTACTTTGCTTTCTCGGGAGCCCACCTGACCTCCTCTTCTCTCTCGGCTTCCTCCTACCCACCCCAGACCCCATCCACCCTGGCGGAGGAGAGACTAGTGCTGACCCGGCATTCTGCAGAGGTGCCAGGACACCCGGCAGCTTAAAGTGCAAACCACTGGGCTCACACACCTCAGAGCTCCCCCTCCAGAAGGCGTCCGTCCACCTGCCGTTCATGCACTCCTTCATTCATTCATTCGTCCACCTGGCCACCCAGTCAGCCAACACGGGGTCTGTGATGCTGGTAGGGACTGTGGGTGGTTCAGAGAAATACAACACATGGTCTTGCTTTCCTAGAGCTTATAAACTGGTTGATGCTATGGGAGATATGAATAAGGAATACAAGACAGAGGCAAGTAAACACTGGGTTTGGAGGGTAGGGGAAAAACGCTTGGAGAAAGAAGAGACCTGACCGAGATGGGGGTGGGACCCAGAGGCAGGCAGTCAGGGAAGGCTTCTTGGAGGAGGAAGCATCTTGGTAGGGGCAGGGTGTCCCAGAGTACAGGGGCCAAGTCTGGGGAAGTGGCCTGAGCAATGGTGTGCAGGCAGGAAGACCCCTGCTGGGCACAGAGACGCTGTCCCCTGACCTCTGGGCCCCTCCTTCCAGGGCTTCGGGGCTTGCTCGGTGGGCGGGCTCCCTGAGCATGTCCACTGGTAGTTGCTGCTTTGGTGGCATTGCTTTAATCCCCTTTGAAGCAAGGCACTGTTCCCACATAGCCAGTCACCAACCTCTCGCTTTTTCCATCAGGCCCTGGCCCAGAGGAAATGCCTTCATTTTCTTCTCTGTTACTAAGGACTCAGGCTCCCCCGCCCCCACTTTTGAGGGGCCCTGCACCTTCTCTTGTTTTTCCTACCCAACATCCTTTCCCCCTTCTGATAACCTGCACCTTGATTCTCCTTTGGGGGAACCATCCTCTTCTGCTCTCAGCCCTTGTAGATTAAGTGGGGCTGCCCAGAATCACTGTTTGGGTCAGGGATGGTCATGTAATCCAAACAGGACAAGTCTTGGGACCTTTAATGGTTGGATGGGGTCAATCTATTGCCAGTGGGTTAATAAACTAGTAAAACATAACTCTGAAGATGATGAGGTCATCTTTGGCACCACAAGGAAAGAGTCTATTTCCAAAAAAAATGAGCACAGAAAAAAAGTAGAGAAAAGGGACAGATAGATTCCTGGTGACGTTGTTTGAGCACCTGGATCCAGCCATGCCTGAAGTATTCCCTGGAGTTTTCAGTTTGTGAACCAGTAATACCTTCCCTCTCTTTTGGCACAAGCCAGTTTGAGTTGATTTTTGTCACTTGCTACTAACAGTCTTGACTAAAGAAATACTTAACTTGATGAGCACACTAAATGAAATGACACATGAATAGTCTCCAACATAAATTAAGTACCACATGATAAATGGAAGCCTTTGATACTCTAGCTGAACCTGCCTTCTCAAAGGGCAAATTTCCATAAACTTTAGTTCTATAGCAGTAGAATACTACTTTTTCTTTCTTTCCACCACTCTGACCAAGCCGTCCTTTGTGGAATCTCTGCCCTCCTTGGATTTCTTAACCTCAGCTCTGCATCCTTCATAAATCTCCAGGTTTTCTCCCCTGCCCCACCTCTGAGCTGAGACAGGATAGGAGATTTCAGGATCTGGAGGGGGTGATATCTTCTCTGCGTTTTGTGTCCGTACCCCAGGACAATCAGTACCAACTAGACTGGATCAAATGCAAAAGCTTCCCAAACTGGCTTTAAACTTGTCTCTCCTAAGGGCACCAGGTACTCAGGAAAGTCTACACTGCCATCTAGTGGACATCTGTAGCAATATCACATGGGATGGAGCTCTTGGCTTAGACTCCCTCTTGGGACAGTCACTGGACTGTGAAAGAATTTGGTCCAAACTCTTCACTCCTTAAGAACAAGTAAATTAAGGGTGAAGGCGAGAGTCTTGTCCCATGGGACAGCATTATACTCTTCCCTAGAGGATTAGGCTCCTACCCTGCTCCTGTCCTGAGTTACAATCACCGAGGCTTACGTTTCCTCTGCTTGTCCTGCCTCTCCAGGGGTGTGACCCAGCCCAAGGGTTTCCGGTGGGGAGGGCTGACGTGTGCGTGTGTGCACGTGCATGTGCACGCGTGTGCATGTGTGCCAGGCTTGGGAGGATTGAGGGAGAGGACACCCAGAAGGCCTCTTCATGACTTGCTTGCTTAGCCTCCCAGAGGAAAGGATGTTTGTCACGGTTACAAACACAATAGCCTGTCAAAGCTTCACGTTCTCAGCCTCATAAATTGAGACATATCACCACTTATTTGTTCCCTGATAGTGAAAGGCAGTTAAAGAAAGAAAAATCTCGGGAATTCCCTGGCAGTCCAGAGGTTAGGACTCAGCCTTCTCACTGCTGGGGCCCCGGGTTTGATCCCTGGTCGGAGAAACAAGATCCTGCAAGCCCTGAGGTGCTGCCAGAGGAAAAAAAGAAAGAAAGAAAAATCTTCCCCTCTGCTTCCTAGTAGTCTGTGCAGCTCCCCACCCTAGAACCTGTTATCTAGGTATACCTATGTTGACAGCTCCCAGGCTGGACCGACAGAAGGGAGGAGCCCTCTGTGGACTCCCCCTGCCACGGTGAACAGAGGGGACCAGGAAGCTGACCGCACTGTGCATGTGGTCACGTCCCGACCATGACCCTTCTGTCTCCACGCATTCGTGGCCCGAGTCCTGGACACATCACAGTCCTTGTGCCTAGGTTGACACGGGCACCTCTGACTAAAACACGCAGACAAAGCAAGGGTCACCCTCCACCCCTGACACTTTGGGGGCTCAGTCTAGAGTCAAGGAAGAAAGAAACATTGACCAGGACACTGGAGCAGCTTCCCCAGCAGCTGCAGCCCCGTTTCCCACTCCCCAGCGCCCTTCCCCAGGTTTACCACATCCCCAAGCCAAGGGAAGCTTCCAGAACAAGATGGTACCAATCATTTCCCAGCAAAAGGAATAGTTATTTACAATTCTTAAAATGTTTCTATTTTTTATTTCCTACACCTCGGGGCAAACTTCTGAGCGAGTGTCATATTGCGATGCCCCGAGAGTCAGGGGCACTGACCTCTGCTTGTTTAGCCTACGTGAGAGGCGCTGCCAGTTAAGAACCAGGTCCCTCCCCATCCAGATCACGCTGAAAGCCCAGCCACTCTGCACCCTGAGAAGCAACTCCCCACAAGCCCCTCTCTCCTCCTTCTCTCTGCAGACTCCAAAGCACACCCTGGCTGGTCACCACGTTGACTGAGGAGCCAGACTCATGGGCCCAGGAGATGGAGAGGCCCCGGCGGAGCGGCCCCTGAGCCCCACCAAAGCTCCCGCCCGCAGCCCTCCTACCCACCCCACCCTCCTCCAAGGCGGCAGGGCTGCTCTAAAGAAGGCACGTGCTTATGGCAACGGCCATCTGGTACCACCAAAGCCAACTCTGCACGTGGCTTCATGTCACCCAGATGAGCAAACCCAGAGGAAACCCAAGACCCATGACCCTCGCATCCGGCCAGGCTGGCTCACTCACGTCCAAGGCCCCAGGGAACTTGACGATCGGCTCCGTCCTGTAGGTGATCTTCTGTCTGTAGTTGTTGCATTCTGGAACAACCATGCAGCCGAGGTTCCCCAACTCTGGGTAGAAAACCTTAAGGCCCCTATGGAGAGAGGGAGGTGGTTGGCCCATGTCAGGATATTAGGGGAGCCCGGGGTGCGTAAGGCTTCAGTCTGACCTGTGTAGCCTAAGAGTTACTTGACCACTTGTGCCTCAGTTTCTCTACCTGTAAAATGGGGACACTAATAATACCTATTTGTAGGGTCACTAAGAGGAGTAAAGTGGTGATTCGTGTTTACAAAAGAGCCTGGCAGGTCATCAGGGGTCAGAAAGTATTCGTTACTGTCAGTGTTTACTTCTCAAAAAATATATACATCCAGAGGCAAACCTGGTCAGTGTCTTTAAAGTAGGACTGGGCGTATAAGAACAATATATTCACATTGCTTTTCTGGAATGTTCTTATTACATAAAGAAAGGTTTAGCAAGTTAGCACAGGCTTCTTCATGGGCACAGACTTCTCTGGCCCCTAAATAATCAAGACCCTCTCCATACCTGCAAATCCCACCAGTAATTAAATAACCCACTTCTTTGGGTGATGCATTGCCCCTACCCTAGGCTCTCAATCTGCCATTCACTGTGCTTTCAAAATGCAAGTATCTCTCAGGGGGTAAAACATCTAGTCACTAAGTCTGTGGTGTGCATCCATTTATCTACTTTCTCCCTGAGAAGCCCTGAACTGAACAAGTGCCCTGAGAACTGGGCTTGCCGTTCAGGCTGATCCCACACCTCCACCAGGGTTAGACTTCAGGGCTCACTTGCATTTGAAACTCAGGGATGGAAACCAGGCTTTCAAGCAGATAAAGGAAAAACATCTCCGTGTCAACTGTTTTTTTTTTTTTGCTTGCCCTTCTTCCCTATCCTACTGTCACTTTTTATCACCAAGGCCCGGGGTCATTTGGTTAAGACGATTCACTCAGCCTTTCCAAAAGCCCAGGATGGCAGACCAGCTCCACAGTGGTCACCCGGAGCTGGCCGCGTTTCCTGCTGGGGGTGATGCCTGAAGGGGACTGCTGAGAATGTCACTGGGGGAGTAGATCTGGAGGGGAGCTCCCGAGATCAGGACCCGGAAGAAGTATAGGGATCACTTCCCGCTGGAGAGTCCCACGTTCCCCCTCCCACCACCCCACCCCTTCCAGTGGATCCTGAGGTCCTGCCTTGGGCAGAGGTAGCCCAAGTCTGCAGACCTGGCAGACACAGGATGCTTCCTCAGACCGGCACCCCCAAGGCCAGGACTCAGGCCCCTTGAGGCAGGATTATTCACTGAAGCCATTTTAACTCCTTGCAAGTTTACAGTAGTGCCTTTCCAATGGCATAGTTTTACTAGCTTTTAAAGAAGTTTTAGAGGATGGATTTTCATTTCTCATCACGGCAGCATTTTAAGGACTTTTCGGTTTGTTTCTGCCACAGCTCCCTGCCACTGCAGCTATCGAGATCCGAGGCTGAGAGAGGGGACCCTCTACTGGCAGAGAGATGGAGATTCAGCCCACAGCCCGGAACTGGGAGAGGCAAGGGGTGGGGAGGAGGGAAACTGAGGACCAGAGGGGGCCTTCCCCAGGGAACAAAAGTGCCTCCTCTTTTGATCCCAGTAGAACTGCTGCGAGTGTTAAAACAGTTCAGCAAAATCACCGAGTTGACATTTGGTGAGTGGGCCTAAAGCCCCAGAGAGTGCCTTCATAGGGTACATGCCAGGGGACCAGGAGTGAGGTCTGTCCCCCCAGGTCCCCGTCATACCCATGGAGCGCTGCCTGCCCAGGGATGGAAGCCCACATGTTGCCTGCAAGTCATATCCTTCAGATGAGACTGCAGCCCCAGCCAACAGCTGGACTGCCGCCTCCTGAGAGCCTGGGCCAGAGGTGCCCAGCTGGGCCATGCGCAGAGAAACCGAGGCGATACACGTGTGCTGCTGCTGGGTTTGGGGTACTGTGCTGTAGGCAGCAGAGAAGGGCTGCGTACTCTTGTCTGCACTTCCCTGTGACTGGTTGGTCACAGAAGTCCCTTCAGCATTGTGAGAACCAGATCAGGTATGAAAAAAGCTCCGAATCCCAGCTGCCCCGAAGCGAGGGAGACCAAAAGGCCCATGGAGGGAAGGCAGCCTTCACAGAGGCGCCTGGGGGCTTGGGGGGCACCCCACCCTCTGCTGCATGGTTCTCGTACTCATGTGATCGTGTTCCACAGTGAACACACAGAGGCGCTCTGTATGGGGCTGTGATCATAGCCCGGCCTGGCCTTGCCCTGGGCCTGCTGTCATCCCCAGCTTGCGGGGCTTGACTTGCCTGCCAGAGAGAAAGGCCTGTCCGCCCCCGGGAAGGTCCCACACAGCAGAGCACCCAGAGCATTGGTGCCCACATAGCAGGGGCAGCCGTTCCCTCCTGCCCCACAGAAAACCGCACCCAGGACTGTTTCACCAGAGTTAAAAAATGTATTGATAGGAACAAAATCAGTGTCTATTTTTTTGGGGTGGGGAGGGGAATTCAACTATCTTTTTTTTTTTGCGGTACGTGGGCCTCTCACTGCTGTGGCCTCTCCCGTTGCGGAGCACAGGCTCCGGACGTGCAGGTCCAGCGGCCATGGCTCACGGGCCCAGCCGCTCCGCGGCATGAGGGATCTTCCCAGACCGGGGCACGAACCCGTGTCCCCCCCATCGGCAGGCGGACTCTCAACCACTTCGCCACCAGGGAAGCCCTATCTAACTTTTTAAGGGAAAACATTTTTCTTTCTAAAAGTTATGTCTGTAAGAATTCAAATGTACTCAAGGAGACAGAGTAAGAAGTGAGAGTACTTGACCCGCTCTCACTTCTGATGGCCTCAGTGAGATGCCAGTGTCCTCGGCCACCAGGCTGGCAGAGGGTGTTGGCAGCAACGTGGCCTGGGCAGCCCTCAGGATGGCCCATGACTCCTGGACAATGAAGACTGGCTTTTCTGACCCACAGTGGGTGAGGAGAGAGCTGACCTCCGACGCAGAGGGGGAGAGGCTTGCACCATTGGAAGGGACACAGCCAGCCTCCCACGCCCAGCCTCTTCTTTGAACGACGTCCAGTGGCCACACCCCTGCCTGTCCTGACACTCCCGGGGCCTTGTTAGAGAAAAGCAAACAACCACCTCTCACAGGGAGGGTCCCATCACACACCGTTTGTCAAATGCCACTTTTCTTTAAAATGCCACTTTGTTGGGGGGAAGGAGACTTCAAGGCTGTAGGCAGGGATGGTCTCTCTTGGGCTCCCAGCAGGGAGGGTGAGGCCAGCCCCACAGGGCCCCTCCGGTGTGGAGGCCCCAGGGGGAGCCGGCCAGGTCCGTGTGCCCTCCTGATCCTGGAAGAACCGCCATCTGGACAGACGGCCCGGGCCTGTCTCAAAGTCCTTCCCTGGGTGTTGTCCTCCAGCCAGGTGGCCCCAGAGCTGACTCATGCTCTGCCTGTCCACAGAGGCCGCCTTGTGAGGCAGTGGCCCTCGGCTCCCGGAGCCCTCCTCCCTCTGCACTCTCTGGTAGGGGGACCGCCCAGCCTTACCTGCAGAGGACAGCATCGTTGTCAGGCAGGGCCTCGTACACACACGGGTCCTTGTCCCCCTCGTCTCCGGTGGCCACCATCGTGAGGCCCAGGAGCAGGGCTGCCGCGGCCAGCCTCATGGTCCAGCTCTTGGGCACCTGGAATGGAAGGAGCCCGTAGTGCCGCTGGCCCTCTGCAGGGGGCGCCCTTCCCACCCTGCAGCCCCCAACCCTGGGGACCCACCTGGTGGGACCGAACCCTCTGCTCAGCAGGGAGAAAGGTGGGCGCAGCCTGGGCTCCGGCAGCTAATCCGCCAGCGGACACAAGTACCTTGGGAGGCCCTGGGCCTCCTCCCAGCTGGACTCAACTGACAGTCGTGGCCGAGGCCCCGCCTCCATCAGAGCAGGGCCGTGCCCGTCACTCTGTCCTGCTGCCAGGGCACAGAGCAGGCTGCAGAGCAGGAGGGTTTATACAAGCCTCCTGCGAGGCCCTCGTCCTGCACACACACACACCCCCAAGCTGCCCCGTGTGCGGTCAGTTGGCTGAGGGCCAGCCCACTCCTTTGGCTTTAAGGCAAACCCTGGGAGGCTGGTGACCCCCGGCTTCGGGTTCTGGGGGGTGCTGATGAGGGCCCCAACTTGCTGGGTTTTCTAGGAGCAGGAGTGAGACTGGGCTGTGCCCCTTGCACAGCTCTGCTTCTCCTGCCCACAGCTCCTCTGCCACCTGTCTTGACAACCTTGGGGCTGTCGGACGGTGGCTGTGGTTGTACGCGGTGACCCTGTGTAGGAAGGGCTGCTGCACGAGGGGTAGGGCCGCTGGGCCCCGGGCCAGCTCCAGAGGGCCAGCTGAGGACAGAAGGGCACGCCCCGCTACAGCTTGCTGTGGTGCTGAACTCAGCACTCTCCCAAAATAATAGTCCCTGGAGAGGAAGTCCAGCAGGGCTGCTCGGGAAGGGGGCCGCGTGCACAGCGCTGTGCTGGGAGGAGGGGGTGCACCCCGAACCAGTTGGCTGGGACCACAGGGCGGCCTGCATTCCCTAAGGAACAGGCCAGCAGGAGGCAGGAGTGTGTGGAGCTCTGACTGGATCCAGAGGGGGTGGGAGTGGGCGCGATGGGGGGAGATCAAAGACAGTTCTCCCACCTTGGGGGGATGGATGGGGGGGGGACTGAGGACTCCTGGGTTCTGCTCTGAGCTCCTCCACAGGGCTGGAGGGCCCCATGCCTCTCTAGAACACACAACATTCATCCTTCAAAAACAAGTGATCCCGTTGCCCTTGTGCTTGGCTAAGGAAGATGAGATCGTAGCTCTGCAGTCTATGCAGCTAGATCTTTAGATAAACCGTTTTCAGCTGAGTTTGCTTTCCGCTTGAATTCCTGCTTCCAGGATCCCAACTTCCAGCCAAAAGCCTTTCCTTGAGGTTACAAATGAAACACATTTCTCAATAACCAGACTCCCTGAAGTATGACTCGGGCTCCCCCATAGATCCTCCCCAAGATCTCCCCTACTGGAGAGTGTCTCCTAGCAGCCTCCCCACAAGACGGTTGTGAAAATAAAATGAAATGAATTATGTAAGGCACTTAGTAAGGTGCCTGGCACATAGAGAATGCTCAATAATTAATGGATAGTGTAAATATTCTTCCACAGATCCATCCATCCCTTCATTCATTCCCACACAATCCATCTCACCAGCAGGTAGGAGCACCTCCTATGTGCTGAGCCCTGTGCTGGTCCCCAGGCATGGGCTGACCATGGTCCCTGTCCTCATGGAGCTCACAGGACAGCCGGAGCCAGAGGATGATGGTGCCAGAATGGTCATCCAAGGCCAAGAGACTCCTGTCTTCAAAGTGGCAGCCACTAGAGATGCCAGAACGTTCGTGGGTGCCAACAGCTCTTAGCCCCAGTGACGAATGGCTGTCGGGAGGTGGGGGCCAGTCCACAGTGCAGGCTTGTTCCTGTGGAGCCCACTCACGTCAGCAATTCCTCCCTACTCAGTGAGCACCAGGCTTTTAGTACTGAATCCTCATGATGATGATTTTCTGAGGTAGGTACTATTATGATCCCATTTTACAGAGGGGAAGACTGAGGCACAGAGAGGTTAGCTGACCTGGGTCACATGCGTAGTAAATGGTCGACCTGGGATTTGAACCCTCGCTGGCTGACTCCAAGCTCCTTAACCATTTTGCTCTACTGCCCCCTCTTGCAGCTCCACTGTACCTCCACTTACTCCCCCTCTATGCCCTTTGTTCTTGGAATAAAGCCCCGAATCCTCCAGGTGTCCCACAATGCCCTGCAAGATCTGGCTCTTCCTGCCTCTCTAGCCACGTCTCTCTACTCTCCGCCTGTCCTCGAACTATTTCCTGCCCCAGGGCCTTCCTATGCTCCGCCCTCACTTCCCAGTCCATCCTGGGGGATCCCGAAGGGTCATTTCTTCAGAGAAACTTGCTCTGACACCGAGGCTCTGTTAGATTCCCGTTACGCAGAATCAGAGCAATTTACTCCTTTTCTTATTGTTCTTATATGTTTGTAAAATAGTTTTGTAGTTATTTACTTAGTGATTTGCTTATAGTCTCCCCATCCCCCAGCCTACAAGCTTCTCAGAGGCAGTACCTAGTCTGTGTCTAGCTTTCCCTGGTGGGCCTAGATGCTAAATAAATTCTTGTTTGAATGCCTGACAAACTTGCCACTTCTGTTTCTGATCGTCCTTATTTCACTTAATAGCTCCTAACTCTCTATAAATATCAGAAGGAAGCTAACCACTCAGGTTGGCCTAGGGCCCTGGATCCCTTTTGCTTATTTATCTAACTTTCTTTGGCTTGTTTTTGTACGGAGAGATCTGACAGAATGCAGCGGTTCTTGGTGTTTTTGAATCTGATCCTTTCCTTGGGGAGTTACAGGACTTGGCTTTGAACTCAGAGTCCAAGATTGGAGAGCCACATTCAAGCCCGGGGAGCACAGCTCCCCATTTCCATCACCAGCCTGTTTTGCTCAACTGCTTCACTCTAGAGGCACCATCTCCCAACCCCTCGGTGCCCATCCCTGAAGCTGCCTTCTCTTCCTTCAGGCACCTGGGCTGAGACCACCTCCCAACACCGTCAATAAGGCCAAATCGGTTGGCTTCCTGAGATGTCCTGGTCCTTCCAGACACCTGGATCTACTGGACCAGTGCTCCTGGAACACTTTACCCCCTCCCATCCCTCCAGGCCTCCTGTGCCTGACACCTCCCTATCACTGCCCAAGTGTCACCTCCTTTCTCTACCCAGATGCAGACTCTCATGCTTTCCCTCTCTCCTCAACCTTTCCATTTATACCTTCTGGAATTGCTGTACTGCAGTGACCAAATTCCCCCTCATTCTTTTCTTTCATTCCTCATTAAAAAAAAATTGAAATATAATTCACATACCATAAAATTCACTCCTTTAACGTGTACAATTCAGTGGGTTTTAGTACAAAAATTACTAAAGGATGTGCAACCATCATCACTAATTCCAGAACATTTTCATCACCCCAAAGGAGCCCAAATAACTCATTAGCAGTTGCTGCCCATTCCTTCCTCCCCCAGAACCTGGGAACCACTAAATCTTTCTATCTTTGTAGATGTGCTTATTCTGGACATTTCATATAGATGGAATTATACTATATGTGTTCTTTTGTGACTGGCTTCTTTCACTTAGCATAGTGTTTTTAAGGTCCATCATGTTGTATCATGTATCAGTTCTTCATTCCTTTTTATGGCTAAATAATCTTCCACTGTGTGGATATACCACATTTTATTTATCCACTCAGTTGATAGACATTTGGGTTGTTTCCACTTTTTGGCTATTACTAGTAATGCCTTTAAAAACATCTGTGTACATTTTGCTTTGTTTTGCTTGTGAACCTATATTTTCAATTCTCTTGGGTTATGCCTAGGAGTAGAATTGTTGGGTCATATGATAATTCCATGTTTAATAGTTTGAGGAACTGCCAGTCTGTTTTCCAAAGTGGCGGTTACATTTTACATTCCTACCAGCAGTAAGGGTTCTAATTTCTCCACATCCTCAGTAGTGCTTATTGTTTCTTTTTTAATTATAGCCAGCCTAATGAGCATGAAGTGGTATTTTATGTCATTTTGATTTGCATTTTAATAATGATTAATGATGTGGAACATCTTTTCATGAACTTTGGCTATTTGTATATCTTCTTTAGAGAAATGTCCATTCAAATCCTTTGCCCATTTAAAAAATTGGTTGTCTTCTTATTGTGTAATATGGGTTCTTTATATATTCTGGATGTTAGACACTGATAAAAGTGTTTTGATATTTATAGCAAACACCTTTTAACCACCCCTGAGTTTATGTTAATGAGGTGACTTTTGGAAAGCACCTAAGCTGGTTGCCAGGGGAACCAAACAGTGATTGGAGGGTTGGAACTTTCAGTTCCTCCCACCCCCTCACCTCCACGGAGCAGAGAGGGGCTGGAGATTGAATCAATCACCAGTGGCCAATAATTTAATCAATCATATCTATATTATGAAACTTCCATGAAAACCCAAAAGGATGGGATTCAGAGAGCTTCTGGGTTGGTAAACCTGTGGAGATTTGGGGAAAGTGGCACACTCAGAGAGCATGGAAACTCCACGCCCCTTCCTGCATACCTCACACTACACATCTCTTGTATCTGAGGCTGTTCCTGAGTTATATCCTTTTGTGATAAACTTGTAATCTAGTAAGTAAAATGTTTCTCTGAGTTTTGTGAGCTGCCCTAGAAAATTAATTAAACCCAAGGAAGGGGTCGTTGGAACCTCTAACCTATACCCTGTAGGTCAGAAGCCCAGGTGACAACCTAGATTTTGACTGGCACCAGAAGTTGGGGCAAAGTCTTGTAGAACTGAGCGTTTAACGTGTGAGAGCTGATGCTATCTTCAGGTAAGTAGCATCAGAATTGAGTTGAACTGTAGGATACCCAGATGGTGTCAGAGAATTTCTTGGTGTGGGGGAAAAACTCACACATTAGAACTGGTATCAGAACTGTGGACCCTCATTGGATATTTGATTTGTAAATATTTTCTCCCATTCTGTGGGTTGTCTTTTTCTTTTCTTTATAGTGTACTTTGATACACAAAGTTTTTAAATTTGATGAAGTCCAATTTATCTATTTTTTCTTTTGTTCTCTATGCTTTTGGGGTCATATGCAACAAATCGTTGCCAAAGCTAGTGTTAGGAAACTTAACTCCTATGTTTTCTTCTAAGAGTTTTACAGTCTTGGCTCTTACATTTACATCGTTGATCCATTGACTTATTTTTTGCATCTGGTGTTAGGTAAAGTTCCAATTTCATTCTTTTGCATGTAGCTATCCAGTTGTTCCAACACCGTCTGCCGAAAGGACTTTGCTTTCCCCGTTGAAACCCCTTTACCTCCACCTCCTGCCATAACCAGAGCCTCCCTGTCCCCTTGAGAAGTTGCTTCTCCATGTATCTCAGGTTTGGGAGGTAAGGTCAATGAGCACCCCCACTCCCCTTTGGTGCTTCTAGACCATGATCTCTCAGCCTTCTTGTCAAAATCTAAACTTCGTGGGGTTTATTCCATCTGAAATAGTTCTAATCAGTGTCATCTGCCTTCCTACCACTCCTTGCTCACTGAAGACATTGCTACTTGACATGGAGACTTTGTTTCCTGCTCCAAGCCTTGCTATGGACCCTGGGTGGCACCTATATCTATGGGTCACCTCTTCCAAAACCTCCTCCCTCCCCTCCAGACTCTCTTCCCATGGCGACTTCTTAGACACTGTCATCACTGAAACCATTCCGTGCCGAAAATCTTAAATTCAAGCAGCCATTCTGATGACAACCTCTTCTTCCTAGTCACTCATTTTGTCAGTCCCACTGCATCTAGTCTTCCATCTCATTCCGAACTTCAATCTTTTCACCACTCTCCTTTCTCCTTATCTATGTTGGTGCCTGCGTCCTGGGAACGTTCATTTCTACTATTCACTTGACAACATCTATATTGCTACCTCCTTACCCTCATGTTGTGGCTGTTGAGTGTAACTCCAATTTTGGACCAGTCCAAGGGTCTACCTGCTCCACTCTGCACCCTTGCTGCTCCCCATTCCCACTTATCTTCTTGGTACCTTACACCTTCTACAGAGCCTGGTGCAAAGGGATGAGGAAAAACACTGTGCTAAGTGAAAGAAGCCAGTCACAAAAGACTACACTTTGCATGATTCCATTTATATGAAATATCCAGAGTAGGGAAATATATAGGGAGAGAAAGTTGATTAGCTTAAATCTGGGGGTGGGTGGGTGGGTTAATGGGGAAGATAGGGGTGATAGCTAAAAGGTATGAAGTGTCTTTTGGAGGTGATGAAAGTGTTCTAAAGTGGACTGTGGTGATGGCTGCACACATCTGTAAATACACTAAAAACTGTTGAATTATACACTTTAAAAACCATTAAATTATACACATTTAACTTATACATACATACAATTTGGTGAATTGTGTAGTGTGTGTAACATGTCTCAATAAAGCTGTTTAAAAAACAATCCAAGGGGGACTTCCCTGGGGGTCCAGTGGTAAAGAATCCACCTTACAATGCAGGGGATGTGGGTTCGATCCCTGGTCAGGGAACTAAGATCCCACATGCTGTGGGACAACTAAGCCCACATGCCAAAACTACTGAGCTCACACACCTCAGTGAGAGAGCCCACGTGTCACAAACTACAGAGCCCACGTGCTCTCACCCTGTGTGCCACAACTACAGAGCCCACATGCCCTGGAGCCTGCGTGCCACAACTAGAGAAGAGAAAACCTGCATGCCGCAACTAGAGAGAAGCCCGCGTGCCACAAAGAAATATCCTACATGCCTCAATGGAGATCCCGTGTACCACAACTAAGACCCAACGCAACCAAAAATAAAATAATAAATAAATAAATAAATAATTAAATCTTTAAAAAGAAAAATTCAGGGACTTTCCTGGTGGTCCAGTGGATAAGACTCCACACTTGCAGTGCAGGGGGCCTGGGTTTGATCTCTGGTCAGGGAACTAGATCCTGCATGCATGCTGCAACTAAGAAGTACGAAGGCCACAATGAAGAAGTCTGTGTGCTGCAACTAAAGATTCTGCATGCCTCAACGAAGATCCTGCATGCCACAACTAAGACCTGGAGCAGCCAAAACAAACAAACAAACAAAAAACCAACTAAATAAAAACAATCCAGGTAACATAAGCAGAATGATGGACTAGGAAGCTCCAAGCTCTGATTGCTCCATAGAAGCTTCAACACACACACACAGGCACACAAAAACAACACACACACCCCCAAATCAACAAACCAAGCGAACAAAACTCCCCAACTAGCTGAGCTAACTTTATGAGAGACTCTGGAAAACAGTCAAAGGTTGAGAGCAACCAAGCGAATGCTCAGTTAAGAAAAAGCTACCTTCATGACACAAGCATATGGAAAGATATACCATGTTCTTGGATTGGAAGAATCAATATTGTCTAAATGACTATACTACCCAAGGAAATCTACAGATTCAATGCAATTCCTATCAAATTACCAATGGCATTTTTCACAGAACTGGAATTAAAAAAACTTTTAAATTTGTATGGAAACACCAAAGACCCTGAATAGCCAAAGCAATCTTGAGAAAGAAAAATGGAGCTGGAGGAATCAGGCTCCCTGACCTCAGACTATACTACAAAGCTACAGTCATCAAAACAGTATGGTGCTGGCACAAAAATAGAAATATAGGTCAGTGGAACAGGATAGAAAGCCCAGAAATAAACCCATGCACCTATGGTCAATTAATCTACAACAAAGGAGGCAAGAATATATAATGGAGAAAAGACAGTCTCTTCAATAAGTGGTGCTGGGAAAACTGGACAGCTATATGTGAAAGAATTAAATTAGAATTCTCTAACACCATACACAAAAATAAACTCAAAATGGATTAAAGACCTAAAAATAAAACCAGATACTGTAAAACTCCTAGAGGAAAACATAGGCAGAACACTCTGACATAAATCACAGCAATATCTTTTTGGATCTGTCTCCTAGAGTAATAGAAATAAAAACAAAAATTTTTAAATGGGGCTTAATTAAAATTAAAAGCTTTTGCACAGCAAAGGAAACCATAAACAAAGCAAAGAGATAACCTACAGAAAGCGAGAAAATATTTGCAAATGATGCAACCGACAGGGGATTAATCTCCAAAATATACAAACAGCTCATACAGTTCAATATCAAAAAAAGCAAACAACCCAATCAAAAAATGGGCAGAAGATCTAAACAGATATTTCTCCAATGAAGATATACAGTTGGACACAAAACACGTGATAAAGGTGCTCAACATTGCTAATTATTAGAGGAATGCAAATCAAAACTGCAATGAGGTATTACCTCACACCGGTCAAATGGCCATCATCAAAATATCTACAGATAATAAATGCTAGGGAGAGTGTGTAGAAAAAGGAACCCTCTTACACTCTTGGTGGGAATGTAAATTGGTACAGCCACTATGGAGAATACTATGGAGGTTCCTTAAAAAACTAAAAATAGAGCTACCATATGATCCCACAATCCCACTCCTGAACATATATCTGTAGAAAAACATAATTTGAAAATATACATGCACCCCAATGTTCATTGCAGCACTATTAACAATTGCCAAGATGTGGAAGCAACCTAAGTGTCCATCAACAGATGAATGTATAAAGAAGATGTGGTATATATACACAATGGACTATTACTTAGCCATAAAAAAGAATGAAATAATACCATTTACAGCAACATGGATGGACCTAGAGATTAACATACTAAGTGAAGTAAGCCAGATAAAGACAAATATCATATGATATCACCTATATGTGGAATCTAAAAAAAATGATACAAATGAATTTATTTATAAAACAGAAATAGACTCACAGACATAGAAAACAAACTTATGGTTACCAAAGGGGATTGGAGGGGGATAAATTAGGAGTTTGGAAAAAAAAAAAAAAAGAAAGAAAGAAAAAAAGAAAAAGCTACTTTCAAAGTAGTAGAAAATTTCATGACATATTCACTTGGCATAGTTCAGTCTTGCTTTGGAGGAGACTGCAACCCAGTTACCAGTTTTCTCCCTCAAATCAGAGGGAGCAGAGCAGACCTTATTGCAATGTTCTAACCTATCAAGGAATTGTCTGAAGGACTAGTTTCTGTTTTGCCTAACTCAGATCTCAGAGGGGATAAGGAGTGGGCATTTTTCACAAAAGCTGCAGGGAAACTGCAGATCCACAGACACCTGGGGCAAGAGATTATGGGTGAATACACATAAAAGGCAATCTAAGGCCCCAAGCAGAAGCTAGGATGAGACTCTTGGGGAAATTAAGACATTCAAAAACAGCTGTATATGTGGGGGAATTGAAAAAGCCACATGCAGGTCCAGGCAAGACACATGCTCAGAAAAGACCTGAGAAGACCTTAAGTTTTCACCTTGGGCTGATCCCTAGACCTAGAGCATACCCAGCTAATCAGTGAGGACTTCTCTGGCACACAGGCACTCTTAAAAGACTGGGAGAGGTGCTTGTCTTATTTAAATGCCCGGTTTTCAACAACAACAACAAAAGAAATCACAAGGTACAGGAAAACAAAGCCCATTCAAAGGAATAAAGTAGGTTGACACAAACTGTTGCTGAGGAAGGTCATACATCAGACATATTAGACAAAGAGTTTAAAATAACTGTCTTAAATATCCTCAAAGACCTAAAGGAAAATATGGACAAAGAATTACAGAAAATCAGGACAATAATATATGAACAAAATCAAAATATCAGCAAAAATATAACAACTTATAAAATGGAACAAAACAAATTCTGGAGCTGAAAAATAACTGAAATGATCAATTTACTAGAGGGGTTTGGTAGCATTTTTTAGCAGAGAGAAAAAAATCAGTGAATTTGAAAATAGGCAAATAGAAATTATTGAGTCTGAATAGCAGGAAGAAAAAAGAATGAAGAAATGTAAACAGAGCATAAGAACTGTGGGACACTATCAAACAGACCAATGTATGCATGATGAGAGTCCCAGGAGAAAGAGAAAGGCCAGAGAGATTGTTTGAAGAAATACTGGCCAAAAACTTCCTAAATTCAATGAAGTCCATGAGTCTACAAATACAAGAAGCTCAAAAAACTTCAAGCAGGATAAACTAAGAGAGACCCATACCGAGACGCATAACCAAACTGTTGAAAGACAAAAATAGGATTTTGAAAGCAGCAATAGTGAAGGGACTTGTCATGCACAAGGGATCCTCAATAAGATTATCAACTGATTTCTCAGCAGAAACCTTGAAGCCCAGAAGGCATTGGGATGATATATTTAAGATATTTAAAGAAAAAACTGTCAACTGAGAATTCTATATCCAGCAAAACTGTCCTTCAAAATGAGAGAGATATTAAGACATTCTTAGATAAACAAAAACTGAGGAAATCCATTACCTCTAGAGTTTCCCTGCAAGAAGTGGTTAACAAGAGTCCTTCAGGTTGAAATGAACAAAGATATAAAGATATATATATATAAAGGTATAAAGATCTCAAGTAGGGGTAAATACATGGGCAAACATAAAAGCCAGTATTATTATAAATTTTTTTGTAATTCCACTTTTTAAAAGTATAGGATTTAAAAGACAAATACACAAATTAATTATAGATATATGTTAGTGAACAGACATATAAAGATGTAATTAGTGACATCAATAACACAAAGTGGGGGGCATAGTTACCCAGGAGTAGAGTTTTTGTATGTGATTGAAGTTAATTTGGTACTCATTCAAATTAGATTGTTATAACTTCAGGACATTATATATAATTCCCATGGTAACCACAAAATATATCTATAGGATATACATGAAAGGAAATGAGAAGGAAATAAAAACATGTCACTACAAACTCTTCCAAAACACTAAGGTGGAGGGAACACTTCCTAAGTCATTCTTTGAGCCCAGCATTATCCTGATACCAAAACCAAAGACACTTTAAGAAAGGAGAACTATGGACCAATATTCTTTATGAATACTGATGTAAAAATCCTAGCAAATTGCATTCAGAAGCATATTAAAAGCATTATACAACATAAACAAGTGAGATTTATTTCTGGAATGCAAGAATGGTTTAACATACAAACATCAATCAATGTACTACCACAATCAGTCAATGTAATTCTGTTTATTCTGTTAATATCACATTAACAGAATAAAGGGAAAAGCCACATGATTATCTCAATTGATGCAGAAAAAGGATTTGATAAAATTCAACACCTTTTTTTGATAAAAACACTCAACAAACTAGGAAGAGAAGGAAACATCCTCATTCAATATGATAAAGGCCATATATGAAATACCCATAGCTAACGTCATACTCAATGGTGAAAGACTGAAAAATTTTCCCTGAAGATGAGGAACAAAACAAATATATTGGGATTCCCTGGTGGCGCAGTGGTTAAGAATCTGCCTGCCGATACAGGGGACACAGGTTTGAGCCCTGGTTCGGGAAGGTGCCACATGCCGCAGAGCAACTAAGCCCATGTGCCACAACTACTGAGCCTGTGGTCTAGAGCCCGTGAGCCACAACTACTGAAGCCCGCTTGCCTAGATCCTGTGCTCCGCAACAAGAGAAGCCACCGCAATGAGAAGCCCACACACTGCAACGAAGAGTAGCCCCCGCTCGCCACAACTAGAGAAAGCCCACGTGCAGCAACAAAGATCCAACGCAGCCAAAGAAAAAAAAAGACATAAATATTAAACAAATAAACAAACAAAAACAAATGTATTACCTTGCCAGGGATGCCATAGCAAAATATCACAGACTGGGTCGCTTAAAAAATAGAAATTTATTTTATTATAGTTCTGGGGGTTGGAAGTTTAAGATCAAGGCATCAGCAAAGGTGGTTTCTCCTGAGACCTCTTGGCTTGCAAATATTTATCTTTCTCACTGTGTCTTCACATGGTTTTTTCTCGGTGTGTGTGCAACCCTTGTGTTGCTTTGTGTGTTCAAATTTCCTCTTCTTACAGGATGTTAGTCATATTGGATTAAGGCCTATCCTAATGGTCTTATTTTATCTTAATCGCTTCTTTAAAGGCTCTATCTCAAAATATAGTCACATTCTGAGGTACTGAATGTGGTTAGGGCTTTGATATATGAATTTTTGGAAAACACATTTCAGACCATGACAATAAGGATGCTCACTTTTACCACTACTATTCAACATACTCTTGGAAGTTCTAGCCAGAACAATTAAATGAAAAAAAAAAAGAAATAAAAGGAAAATTGAAAAGGAAGAAGTAAAATTATCTCTATCGTCAGATGACATAATTTTATATGTAGAAAATTCTAATGATTCAGAGTGAATTTGGCAAAGTTGCAGGATATGAGCTCAACACACAAAAATCAGTTGCATTTCTATACATTAAACAATCAAAACAGAAATTAGGGAAAAAAATCCATTTAGAATACGATCAGAAAGATGAAATACTGAGGAATTAACCTAACCAAGGAGGAGAAAGACTTGTACACTGAAAATTACAAAATGTTACTGAAAGAAATTAAAGAAGACACAAATAAATGGAAATAAATTCTGTGTTCATGGATTGGAAGCTTTAATGTTGTTATGACGTCCATACTACCCAAAGTGATCTGTGGATTCAATGCAATCCCTATCAAAATACCAATGACATTTTTCACAGAAATAGAAAAATCCATCCTAAAATTCATATGGAATCCCAAGGGACCATGAATAACTGAAACAATACTGAAAAGAAGAATAAAGTTGGAGGATTCACAGTTCCTGATTTCAAATATTAGTACAAAACTGGGGTAATCAAAACAAAGTGGAACTGGCATAAAGACAGATATATAGACTAGTGGAATAGAATAGACAACCCAGAAATAAACCCTTGCATATGTGGTGAGATGATTTTCAGCAAGAGTGCCAAGACCATGGGGAAAGGACAGTCTTTTCAGTAAATGGTGCTGAAACAACTGGATAGCCACATGCAAAAGAATGATGTTGAACCCTTACCATCCACTACACACAAACATTAACTCAAAAAGGATCAAAGACCTAAATGTAAGAGCTAAAACTATGAAACTGTTAGAAGAAAACATAGGGGAAAGCTTTATAATATTGGATTTGTCAATAATTTCTTGGATATGACACCAAAAACACAGATAACAAAGTAAAACATAAGTACATTGGACTTCATCAAAATTAAAAACTTTTAGCATCAAAGAATTCTATCAAGACAATGAAAAGACAACTGCAGAATGAGAGAAAATATTTGCAAATCATATGTCTGATAAGGCTTAATACCAGAATATAGAAAGAACTCCTACAACTCAAAAACAGCAAAATAAACAAGTAAAAATTGTGCAAAATACCTGAATAGATATTTCTCCAAAGAAGATATACAAATGGCCAATAAACACATGAGAAAATGCTCAACAGCTCTAGTCATTAGGGAAATGCAAATCAAAACCACAATGAGATACGACTTCATACCCATTAGGATGGCTATTGCTAAACACATACAGACACGGATACACAAACACACAGAGAAAATAACAAGTGTTATAGAGCATGTGAAGAAATTGGAACCCTTGCACATTGCTGGTAGGAATGTGAAATGGTGTAGCCACTGTGGAAAACAGTTTAGTTGTTCCTCAAAAAGCTAAACATAGAACTACCTTATGATCCAGCAATTCTACTCCTGGACATATACACACAGGAATTTAAAGCAGGGACTGAAACAGATACTTGTATCCCAGTGTTCATTGCAGTTAAAAAGTGAAAATGACCCATGCATCAATCAACAGGTTAATAGATAAACAAAATGTGGTGTATACATATAATGAAATATTATTCAGCCATAAAAGGAAGGAAACTCTGACATATGATACAGTATGGTTGAACCCTGAAGACATTTTGCCAAGTGGAATAAGCCAGTCACAAAAAAGACAAATACTGTGGGATTCCACCGATACCAAGTACCTGGAGTTATCAAATTCATAGCAAAATGATAATTTCCAGGGGCTATGAGAATGGGGAGTTATTGCTTAATGGTTACAAATTTTCTTTTCTGTAATAAATGTTTTAGAAATACATAGTGGTGATGGTTGCACAACATTGTAAATTTAATTAATGCCACTGAATTGTACACTTCAAATGGTTAAAATGGTAAATTGTACGTTATGTATATTTTAACACAAGTCTGTGCACACACATGCCTAGGCACATAAACACAAATCCAAGGACCTAGTGCTCTATAGAGCCCACTTCTGAAACACTGACCTAATCCATTTTCCTCACTGTATGGACAACTTAATCAGCCTGTGTAGACTGCTGTCCATCCTCCCAGTCAGCTATGCTCTCTCCACCCTAAGGCCTTTGCAGAAGCTATTCTCTCTGCAAGGAGTGCCATTCTCTCCTGCCCCATGATCCATATGGCTAACTTTGCTCACCCTTCAGGTGTTATTTAAACATCACTTCCTTCGGGGAAACTTCTTGGGTATCCTCTCATATCTACATCCAGTATCTGCAATACTTCCACCATGATGGTATTATCAGACCATTTTTATTTGCCATTTATGTGTGTTGGTCTGTTATTTTACGGGGGAGGGACCATATGTATCCTGTGAATTGCTGTGTCTAGCACCTAGCACGGTGCCTGGGAAACAGCAGATGCTCAATTACCACTTAAAGAAGGAAGAGAATAAGGGAGGGCAGGGTGGATACAGACTTCCTGAAGGCCCCACCTCCACCTCCATTAATCTGGGTCTCACTTGTGCACCAGGGCAGTTTGTTCCTCCCTTTTTTTTTTTTTTTTTTTTTCGG
>NW_006776652.1:2206231-2209901 GCF_000442215.2 Lipotes vexillifer
TTTTTTCCCCCCTTTTTTTTTTTTTTTTTTTTTTTTTTTGCGGTAGGCGGGCCTCTCCCTGTTGGGGCCTCTCCCGTTGCGGAGCACAGGCTCCGGACGCGCAGGCTCAGCGGCCATGGCTCACAGGCCCAGCCGCTCCGCGGCGTGTGGGATCTTGCCGGACCGGAGCACGAACCCGTGTCCGCTGCATCGGCAGGCGGACTCTCAACCACTGCGCCACCAGGGAAGCCCTGTTCCTCTCTTGATAGCAGTCATCACTATCTTCCTTCTACTCTAGTTCTCTGTGCATATATTTCATCCCGTGAGGGCCCCAATTGTCTCTGCATTCCCCACGGTACTTTGCGCATAGTAGATGCTGGAAATAAACAAGCACACACAGTTAAAAACAATACGTTGTAAACAGACTGTTCTGACCTTTTGCTGTCCTTCTCCCACATGCCATGGAGCAACTGAGCCCGTGTGCCACAACTACTGAGCCCGAGTGCCACGACTACTGAAGCCCATGTGCCTAGAGCCCCTGCTCTGCAACAAGAGAAACCACCCAATGAGAAGCCTGCACACTGCAACGAAGAGTAGCCCCTGCTCGCTGCAACTAGAGAAAAGCCCTTGCAGCAACAAAGACCCAAGGCAGGTAAAACAAACAAACAAAAGTATCAAAATGTATATCTTTTTCTTGTTATTTTAAGAATGCTTGCTTTCCTTCCATCACATTTTGTATTAGAGATCTTTAACCTATCAAGCTAAAGATATAGGAGTTGGTGGTGGTGACAGTGGTCAGGGCCTGGGGGCAGTGGCAGGGAGAGCTCCAGAGCTGTATTTTCTAGCAGTTACATTTCCCAAGAGTGAGGGGACTAATGGAGTGTCCGTGAGAAAAGCCCAGCCCTGGTTCTGACCCAACCACTCCTCTTATCCAAGGGCCTGCTAGACCTCTGGCTGGAAGCTAGGGGCCTGGGCCACTTCATTCCAGGGACACAAGTTCTCCTTTCCAAGAGCCCCAGGCTGCTGGTCTCAGCAACTAACCATTGACCTAATAAGCCCATTTCTTTAGCCATATATAGTACATATTAATGAATCACTTCATCCACAGAATGGAAGGTCCCAGATGTGCTATGAAATGGTGGCATCTTTCAGGTTCATTTGCTGCCATGATACCCTTGGAAGGTTGAAAATTTTGTTTCTCCTCATGGAGGTGAGAAGTGAGCTTAGAGCCCAGCAGAGCTGCGTATTTACCTGGCCCCCTCCTTTCGCAAATAGTTACAATCTCCAATTCTTCCCACGTTTAAAGATGGGAGGAAATGGGGATGCTTCTTCCCATGGAAGAGGAAATCAGGACCCCACAAAGGAAGGAAATTTTCTGAGTCTATTACTTACTTCCTCAGTAAGGCCTGAATGAACTAAATCAGTAATGCTAATCCCATTAGTAATGCTAGTTCCCAGTCCAGAACTCCAGGAGTGAGAAATGTACCAAAGAGCCCTTTCTAGGAACGTTAGATAAATGTTGGATGCTCAGAGACAAGCATAGAAACTCCTCGAATAACAGCTTCAAATCATACAGAAATACCACCCTAAACATGCATTCCCTTAAGTTCTCAAGGCCACAGTTCTCATCCTTGAGGCCTCTCCCTTCTCTCTGTCTCTCTGTCGCTCTAGAAGGTCCTTATGTTAAGTCCCTACCTCACACCTCATACCCCACCTTGGAAAGAAGAGCGCTGTCACCTACTCAGAGCAGTGCAGGAGCTGTTGGGTGGTGGTGGCTGCGGGGAAGCGAGAAATCCTGGTAGGCTTCTGGGCTGGAGAAGGTGGGGAGCAAACTCCCTCCAGGATGCCCTAGAGTATGGGCCCTTAAGGCGATCAGGGTCTGGCGGTGTTCAGGGATTGGGAGTATAGGGAGGGCTCCTGGAGTAGCCAGCAGAGGAGGCAGTGGTTGGTCGTTGGGGAGGCAGTTGGAGAACGTTCCAAGGAGTTCCAGGGAGGAGCTAATATGTAGGGTAGGAGAGAATAGGAAAAGAAGACTGGGTGGGCTTTCTGGCATTCCTCCTTCCAAGGACTCTACAGAAAACAGTGGAAATCACAGAGATGATTCTCTTACCTTTCAAGATACACTGTAAAGCTGGCAGAAGAGGCACTAGGGATGCACTAGGGACACACAAAGAGAAAGGTGCAGAGGGATGGAAGGAAACCATAGAGACCAGAGTCCCTGAGAGAGACAAACAGCATCTGACTGCTTAGAGCCAAAGGCTCAGGGACACGGACAGCAGAGAGGCGGGATTGGGACCCTTGCTTGGGGTGGAGCAAGGGCCCCTTCCACAGTGAGAGCAGCCTGGAACCACAGAACAACAACACTGGTTCAAGGCCAAGGTCTGCCAGGCCTGCCAACTCAGTGTCTGGCAGGTAATGTTCTACCAAAATGGGCAGTGGACGCTCCTGTAATGGGCAACCACAGCCAGGCAATTCCCTGGCTTGAAGGACCTGGGTTTCCCAGTGTTTTAAATGACCACATCTGGGTCCACAACCTGGGTTTTTTTCTGGAAAACTCCTCCCAGGAAATTCAAGGAGTCTGTGGAAACTTATACACCGCAGATGAATTAAGTTTGAATCTCTGAGGGTAAGGTGTAGGCATCGATAATTTTATCGATGCTTCTCATGGGATTCTAGTGACCAGCCAGGTCGAAGAATCACTGTATTCAACATAGACTGGTGGCAGGCACTTGACAGATGCCGAAGGTACAAAGATGCACAAGATGCAGACCCTGTTCTTCATGAACTCACAGCTGAGGAAGGAGGATAAACATCAAAACAAACAGCAACAACAAAATTGCCAACAGTGTGCTGAGTTCGGCCATAGAAGCATGCCTAGGTTAAAGAGGAAGATGTTAATCACGTGTTTTGTTTTAGGCATTTTGTGATGGTTTGACATCTTGGGGGTCTTGCTGGCTGGGGAGGGATGCCCCTCCCAGAGTTAGCTGATTCCTAGAGAGAGTGAATAACTTGCATTGAAGCACATCTTTCACATACAAACCGACCAACCTCCAATCTATACCCCCGACCACCTCCTTTATCCAACTCTCACCCACCAAGCCAGTATTTTGCCTGCCCCAATCACCCCAGGGCCAGGTACCAGACAACAAGAGACCACCTCATACACAGAGTCTGCCGACGTTATTCCAACAACCTAATCTAAGCTTGTTCAGCTGTTTAACCTGCCTTACCCCTTCCTTCCCATGGAAAACACAATAAAGGCTCTGGACCATGCATTCCCCTTATGCTTTCTGCTTCCCGATCAACCCTGGTGCTTCCCCAGGTGGTATGGTATGCCCCTTTCTCCTGGAAATTGTAAGTATATATTTGATACATAATATATTTGGATAATATATTGAAAATATCTATGTATCTTTAGAAAAATGATTCTGCTTGCAAATATTCAAGAACACACTGGATTAATATTAACTTACTTCTGTTGAGCCTTTGCCAGCTGTTCTACATTTTCTCTGTGTGTTATCCTCTTTTATCCTCACAGGGACTTCATGAGGTATGGAGTGATATCCCCATTTTTCAGACAAGGAAACGGAGGCACAGAGAGCCTGAGAACCTTGCCCAGGGTACACAGCTGGTAAATGGCGGGCTGGATTTGAAGCCAGCTATGCTGACTCTAGGCCTCTGCTCTTTCCCT
>NW_006776652.1:2210049-2224061 GCF_000442215.2 Lipotes vexillifer
TCTTTCCCTCAACATGCTCCTAACCCACCCTTTCCAATCCTGAGAACTGGGATTTGGCGTTTCTGTTTGTCAGATGACCCCAGACAGCATGTGGATAAGGCTGTGTTTGATTTCATTGACTTCATCCCTCTGCCAAACTTTGTGTTCCACTTTCAACATCCCCTCCAGGCTTCCAGGGGCCTCCCTGATCTATCCTGTAGGAGAGGAAAGCAGTCTGATGGGAGGAAAGGCACCTTCCTGAAAGGCTGGATGGGGGCCCAGCCCATCCACGCACACAGCCTGGTTATTTTTTGACACATGTGAGAGGGACAGGCTTCTGAAATGAGGGGCTTTTGGGGGATATCCTGGTTGGCCAAGAAAGGAGCTCTGCTCCAGGGGGCCAACTCCAACCTCCCCTTCTCAGGAGGGGAAGACTCGCTCCAGGCCCTATGCTTATGTGTGAGAAATAACATCCCCCAACATTCAGGTTCCCCACCACCGTCTGCCTCTGGGACTCCTCTGGCTTACTCCCCACCTGTTCTGGAGACTCCACTCTCCTCGGCCCTGGGAATGTCCTCCTTTACCCTATTCTCAAATCTGACCTCTCTTTAATGCCCACCTCATGGCTGTTTCCTGCTTCAAGTTTTCCTTGAGTGCTCCTCCAGACCTACATCACTTAAGCTGACATGTCTGTTTGACTTTCATCTGTACATGTCTGCCTTCTCAAGTAGGGTTCATTCCTTGAGCTGCTATGTCTTTGCATTGGCAGGGGTCTTGGGAAAACTACCTTTTGAGGGGTTTGGGTTCCCCAGGGAAATGCCACTCAGTAATGAGACTGTCTTTCTTTGGTCGCCAGATTTTTCCCTAAATTAGTAGAGCCTGTGGTCCTTAGACTGTAAACAGATGACACCACGGCTTCCCACAGGGGCCCTGGAAGTAGGTTTTCCTTGGTAGGACTGCCAGTTCACCACATCCCCTGGAGCCCTCACAGATGATGGCCTCGAGAGCACGGGGTGGCGGGAAGGACACCAGCCCTGCTCTACCAGCTGGGACCATGTGCCCCTGCCTGCAGCGGGAGAGATAGAAGTTCTCAGTACAGCCCCTCCTGGGGCTGGGACAGGAGGCAGCACTACAACTTGCTCTTTGACGTACTCAGATCCAAGTCACATCTCTCATATCCTCTTACTTCTTCATAGCTGATCCCATCACATCTTTCTTTGTAGGGACCGAGGGGTGAGTTCCACCTTTGGAGTTAGGAAATACATTTCAACCAGACTGAAGAGACTTTTTTTACTTCTTGATTCATTGCATGTAGCACTGAGCACAGCACTTGTGGGCACTCAGTGAATATTTGTTGAGGAATGCATGGGTGGATGGAAACTTCTAGAAAGCTCATATCTTCTGCCTTGTTGAGTCAGTCACCTTCATTCCAGATGCTCAGTGTTGATTCTACCACCATCTCAATGTTGGAAAGTTTCCTTGTAATACTGATGAGACATATCAGAATATGTATCCTGTTTGGTTTTTTCCCCCTGGCCACCCAGAACACTGTTCTAAGCAAAAAACATGCCTCTGTACTCAGGTCTGTGCCCCTAAAGAAAGAGTCTAAACACTTGTGAATTGGATCCTATTGTAACTGCTCACGTGGGAAGAGCTTATATAAGTGACTAATTGTTACCTAACAATCGTTTATCTTTGGGTTTTCTTAAAGCTAGATGTCCTAGATATATGACTGCTAAAGGATAATTTTCAAAAAAGGGAAAATCATCACTCCCACACAGATACAAACATATGTTAAAATTTTTATTTAACTCATTATTAATGAGGGAATTGTTAAGTCCTTATAACCAGTTCAAGGGCAAGCCGAAGAATAGACGCATTGATTGATCAGGAATATTGAAATGAACATGCAATGGGCAAGGGAAATCAAATGAACCTCCATCACACAGAATTTACTTACGTGTTTATAGACAAGAATTATTCAGCATTGTTTTTAGTTATCTACATCATTATCTACAGTTTATGGAGTTTTAAAATAGCTCAGGTCATGAAAGGGGCAGAATCTCAGAAAACCTACAAGAGTGTGCTCTAAGCAGTTTTCCATGGCAGACATTCAGTAATATTATTTGCTTATTCAAACTTCCTTACATGAGAGAAGTGACATTTGAAGTCAATGGAGAAAGAGCAGACTATCCAATAAGTGCTGCCAGGATAACTGAATTTCCATATGTAAAAATAAAACTGGATTTTGACGCCATAATTTACCCAGAACAAATTTCAGGTGGATTAAAAAATGAAATATTAAAATAGAAATTTTCGAGAAGAAAGAAGAACTACAATTCTGCAGCCTGTGGAACGAAAACCACATTCACAGAAAGATAGACAAAATGAAAAGGCAGAGGACTTTGTACCAGATGAAGGAACAAGATAAAACCCCAGAAAAACAACTAAATGAAGTGGAGATAGGCAACCTTTGAGAAAAAGAATGCAGAATAATGATAGTGAGGATGATCCGGGACCTTGGAAAAAGAATGGAGGCAAAGATCGAGAAGATGCAAGAAATGTTTAAAAAAGACCTAGAAGAATTAAAGAACAAACAAACAGAGATGAACAATACAATGACTGAAATGAAAAATACACTTGAAGGAATCAATAGCAGAATAACTGAGGCAGAAAAACAGATAAGTGACCTGGAAGACAGAAGGGTGGAATTCACTGCCATGGAACAGAATAAAGAAAAAACAATGAAAAGAAATGAAGACAGCCTAAGAGACCTCTGGGGCAACATTAAATGCAACAACATTCACATTATAGGGGGCCCAGAAGGAGAAGAGAGAGAGAAAGGACCCAAGAAAATATTTGAAGAGATTATAGTCGAAAACTTCCCTAACATGGGAAAGGAAATAGCCACCCAAGTCCAGGAAGCGCAGAGTCCCAGGCAGGATAAACCTAAGGAGAAACACGCTGAGATACATAGTAATCAAACTGACAAAAATTAAAGACAAAGAAAAATTATTGAAAGCAACAAGGGAAATATGACAAATACCATACAAGGGAACTCCCATAAGATTAACAGCTGATTTCTCAGCAGAAACTCTACAAGCCAGAGGGAGTGCCATGATATATTTAAAGCAATGAAAGGGAAGAACCTACAACCAAGATTACTTGGATCTCATTCAGATTTGACCAAGAAATCAAAAGCTTTGCAGACAAGCAAAAGCTAAGAGAATTCAGCACCACCAAACCAGCTCTACAACAAATGCTAAAGGAACTTCTCTAAGTGGGAAACACAAGAGAAGAAAAGGACCTACAAAAACAAACCCATAACAATTAGGAAAATGGTAATAGGAACATACATATCGATAATTACCTTAAATGTGAATGGATTAAATGCTCTAACCAAAAGACACAGGCTCGCTGAATGGATATAAAAACAAGACCTATAAATATGTTGTCTACAAGAGACCCACTTCAGACCTAGGGACACATACAGACTGAAAGTGAAGGAATGGAAAAAGATATTCTATGCAAATGGAAATCAAAAGAAAGCTGGAGTAGCAATACTCATATCAGATAAAATAGACTTTAAAATAAAGACTGTTACAAGGGATAAGGAAGGCACTACATAATGATCAAAGGATCAATCCAAGAAGAACATATAACAGTTATAAATGTTTATGCACCCAACGTAGGAGCACCCCAATACATAAGGCAAATGCTAACAACCATGAAAGGAGAAATCGACAGTAACCCAATAATAGTGGGGGACGCTAACACCTCACACCAATAGACAGATCATCCAAAAGAAAATTAATAAGGAAACACAAGCTTTAAATGACACAATAGACCAGATAGGTTTCCTTGATATTTATAAGACATTCCATCCAAAAACAGCAGATTACACTTCCTTTTCAAGTGCACATGGAACATTCTCTAGGATAGATCACATCTTGGGTCACAAATCAAGCCTCAGTAAATTTAAGAAAATTGAAATCATATCAAGCATCTTTTCTGACCACAACACTATGAGATTAGAAATCAATTACAAGGAAAAAACCTGTAAAAAACACAAACACATGGAAGCTAAATAATATGTTACTACATAACAAAGAGGTCACTGAAGAAATCAAAGAGGAAACCACAAAATACCTAGAGACAAATTACAACAAAAACACGATGATCCAAATCCTATGGGATGCAGCAAAAGCAGTTCTAAGGGGGAAGTTTATAGCAATACAAGCCTACCTCAAGAAACAAGAAAAATCTGAAATACACAGTCCAACGTTATACCTAAAGGAAATTAGAGAAAGAAGAACAAACAAAACCCAAAGTTAGCAGAAGGAAAGAAATCATAAAGATTAGAGCAGAAATAAATGAAATAGAAACAAAGAAAACAATAGCAAAGATCAATAAAACTAAAAGCAGGTTCTTTGAGAAGATAAACCAAATTGATAAACCATTAGCCAGACTCGTCAAGAAAAACAGGGAGAGGACTCAAATCAACAAAATTAGAAATGAAAAAGGAGAAGTTACAACGGACACCGCAGAAATACAAAGCATCCTAAGAGACTACTACAAGCAACTCTATGCCAATAAAATGGACAACTTGGAAGCAATGGACAAATTCTTAGAAAGGTATAACCTTCCGAGGCTGAACCAGGAAGAAATAGAAAATACGAACAGACCAATCACAAATAGTGAAATTGAAAATGTGATTAAAAATCTTCCAACAGGGCTTCCCTGGTGGCGCAGTAGTTAAGAACTTGCCTGCCAATGAGGGGACACGGGTTCGAGCCCTGGTCTGGGAAGATCCCACATGCTGAGGAGCAACTAAGCCCATGTGCCACAACTACTGAGCCTGCGCTCTAAGGCCCGTGAGACACAACTGCTGAGCCTGTGTGCCACAACTACTGAAACCCGTGTGCCTAGAGCCCGTGCTCCGCAACAAGAGAAGCCACCGCTATGAGAAGCCCGTGCACCTCAACGGAGAGTAGCCCCTGCTTGACGCAACTAAAGAAAGCCTGCATGCAGCAATGAAGACCCAATGCAGCCAAAAATATAATAAATACGTAAATGAATTTATTTTAAAAAAATCTTCCAACAAACAAAAGTCCAGGACCAGATGGCTTCACAGGTTAATTCTATCAAACATTTAGAGAAGAGCTAACACCCAACCTTCTAAAACTCTTCCAAAAATTGCAGAGGAAAGAACACTCCCAAACTCATTCTGTGAGGCCACCATCACCCTGATACCAAAACCAGACAAAGATACTACAAAAAAAGAAAATTACAGACCAATATCACTGATGAATATAGATGCAAAAATCCTCAACAAAATACTAGCAAACAAAATCCAACAACACATTAAAAGGATCATACACCATCACCAAGTGGGATTTATCCCAGGGATGCAAGGATTCTTCAATATACGCAAATCAATCAATGTGACACACCATATTAACAAACTGAAGAATAAAAACCATATGAGCATCTCAATAGGTGCAGAAGAAGCTTTTGACAAAATTCAACACTGATTTATGATAAAAACTCTCCAGAAAGTGGGCATGGAGAGAACCTACCTTAACATAATAAAGTCCGTATACGACAAACCCACAGCAAACATCATTCTCAATGGTGAAAATCTGAAAGCATTTCCTCTAAGGTCAGGAACAAGACAAGGATGTCCACTCTCATCACTATTATTCAACATAGTTTCGGAAGTCCCAGCCATGGCAATCAGAGAAGAAAAAGAAATGAAAAGAATCCAAATTGGAACAGAAGAAGTAAAACTGTCACTGTTTGCAGATGACATGATACTATACATAGAGAATCCTAAAGATGCCACCAGAAAACTACTAGAGCTAATCAATGAATTTGGTAAAGCTGCAGGATACAAAATTAATGCACAGAACTGTCTTGCACTCCTATACACTAACAACAAAAGATCAGAAAGAGAAATTAAGGAAACAATACCATTTACCATTGCAACAAGAAGAATAAAGTACTTAGAAATAAGCCTACCTAAGGAGGTAAAAGACCTGTCTTCAGAAAAGTATAAAACGCTGATTAAAGACATCAAATATGACACAAACAGATGGAGAGATATACCATGTTCTCAGATTAGTTATGGCCTTAAGACGAAGTAAAAAGCTTGGATAGGAAAAAAAAAAGTTAAAATATTTACAGGGGTTGCTTTTGGGTTATGAATGTGTATGTTTATAGAGTTAAAAAGTGGTTATTGCTAGGGGCAAGTGTTGTAGTTTTTAATTTAATTTAATTTATTTATTTTGGCTGTGTTGGGTCTTTGCTGCTGTGCGCGGGCTTTCTCTAGCTGTGGTGAGTGGGGGCTACTCTTCGTTGCTGTGCGCAGGCTTCTCACTGTGGTGGCTTCTCTTGTTGCAGAGCATGGGCTCTAGGCATGCGGGCTGCAATAGTTGTGGCACTTGGGCTCAGTAGTTGTGGCTCATGGGCTCTAGAGCGCAGCCTCAGTAGTTGTGGCGCATGGGCTTAGTTGCTCCGCAGCATGTGGGATCTTCCCGGACCAGGGCTCGAACCCATGTCCTCTGCACTGGCAGGCGGATTCTTAACCACTGTGCCACTAGGGAAGCCCAAGTGTTGTAGTTTTTTGTGTTTGTATCTTAATTTTTCTTTCCTTCAAAATGTTATAAAGTGAACATATGTTTTGCTGTGATAAATCCAGAAGATATTCAGTAAGTAGGTTGGGAGAGAGGAGAATAGATAGGTATATGATGGAGAGAAAAGAGAGAATAGATAATAAGAATCTCCCTAAATGGTCACACTGTCCTTCATGGGGGTTGACATTCTCAGCCCAACTATGTATATCTGAAGATTTTGTTCAAATGTGTAAAATCACATTATGATTCCACAAGATCCTTTTCTCTAAAGTTCCCTTTAAAGAAGAAACACAGTTCTTATCTAACAGACCTCATAACCTGCAGTAATAGTCATGAAACTGAAACTGAGCAGGACCCTGTGGGGCCCTCCCAGGTACAAATCCTTTCCACATTCCCTGTTTCTTCTCTTTTCTTTTTTTTTTTAACTTTTTTTTTTTCAGCTTCCCTGTTTCTTGTTTGCAGGAAATAGGCTTCATTCACCTCTGAGACCTTCCCTAGGTGCCAAAGGGCAGATTCAAGCAGTTGCTAATCAGGGAAGCGAAGGAATGCAGAAACAAAAGAGAAGCAGTCAAGGAACAATAGTGCAGAGATAAAGCAGGGTCTTGGTTCCTCCTCAAGTAATATACATAACAACAACGTTAAGTCTTTTGCAGGAACTGAGGCCCCCACCCAGGTAGAGGATGGTAACTTCAGGCTGAGCCGAAGATTCCTGAACATTGCCGTTACCTCACCTTGAACCAATCAGAGAAAGTCTGCACACAGTGGAAGATAATGAAGACTTTTACCCCCTCCCCAAATGATTCTCCCTTTAAAAACTTTCATGGTTGAGCAGAATCTTAGGAGTTGTTTGTTTTGGCTGTGCTTGCAGGATCTTAGTTCCCCCACCAGGGATCTAACCCATGCCCCCTGCAGTAGAAGCATGGAGTCCTAACGGCTGGACTGCCAGGGAATTCCCAGGAATTGGTTTTTGGACACAAGTCCACCTTCTCCCCACTTTGCCACCTCCTGAATAAAACAACCTCTTCTTTCCAACCAACACTTGTCTCTCGAGTATCAGCTTTCGAGCAGTGAGCAGGCGATCCTGAGCTCAGTAACAAGACAAGACAGACAAAAGTATGGCTTAAATAAGTAAAGTACAGACGTGCAGGAGGAGTTGGGAAAGTCAGTTCTCTGCAGGGCATCACAACTGACTTCTAAGGGTTCTGTTCCAGCTTCCAAGGCATACTGCCCTCTCTGCTTCCCTATGGAGGCCATGTGCTGACCTCCTAATCACAATTCTTCATTCCCCAAGGACTCTGAAACCCAGCTCACTGTCTTCTCTACTCAGGTCTTAACATCCTCTAAGTCAGTTCAGCATCCCAAGTCTGAGTGATCCAACGTGATGGCTTCTTAGCTCCTTACTAACTCACCTCCTAAGAGCCTTGCATCCATTTTGTCTTTGCCACCCTCTCCCCAGGGCACACTGCTCCAATTCTACTATCTGAAATCTCACATTCCTTTTCAGAACCATCCTTCCAGCTCTCTCATTCATTGACTTCCTCCTGAAACTGTGCAACTCAGATTGGGACTTGAACCCAAGGTCTTTTTTTTTTTTTTTTTTTTTTTTTTTTTTTATGGGGCCGGCCTCTCCCGTTGCGGAGCACAGGCTCCAGACGCGCAGGCTCAGCGGCCATGGCTCACGGGCCCAGCCGCTCCACGGCATGTGGGATCTTCCCGGACCGGGGCACGAACCCGTGTCCCCTGCATCGGCAGGCGGACTCCCAACCACTGCGCCAGCAGGGAAGCCCCTCTCTTACTATATTTTAATCCTCCCCTCTCCTCCTCACTCAGCCCATCATTTGTTCCTTTCCTGTATCTTTAATCCCTCTCCTTCAACTTGATTCTTCCTACCAGCACTTAAGTATACTTATGTCTCTTCCATCTTTTTTGTTTTTATAAATTTATTTATTTTTATTTATTACTTTTGGCTGTGTTGGGTCTTCATTGCTGCACACGGGCTTTCTCTAGTTGTGGCGAGTGGGGGTTACTCTTCATGGTGATGCGTGGGCTTCTCATTGCGGTGGCCTCTCCTGTTGCAGAGCACAGGCTCTAGGCATGCAGGTTTCAGTAGTTGCAGCACACGGGCTCAGTAGTTGCATGTGGACTCTAGAGTGCAGGCTCAGTAGTTGTGGTGCACGGGCTTAGTTGCTCCGCAGCTTGTGGGATCTTCCCGGACCAGGGATCTAAACCATGTTCCCTGCATTGGCAGGTAGATTCTCAACCATTGTACCACCAGGGAAGCCCCTCTTCCATCTTTAAAAGGTCCCTCTGTAGTGGATGCTGTGATGCATAATCCAGGTGATCCCTTCTACACTGAGACATTCATTCTTCCAGCTGCCAGGAGTGTTGGCTGCTGACAGCTTGCAGCTCAAGCCCCCTCTGGGAATTGCCACAGGGAGCTGCCTTGCCCAAGGTGAAACCCATTCTCCAGGGCAGGCCACAGCCTATGGCTGGTTGGTACTGGGGCATTTTAAGGGTACTTGGGATTTGTTTTCAGCAGGTATAGTAAGACATGCAGGCATGGAGATGACTGTCATGAAGGAATACATTTATACTCATAGATCCCTAGAAACAGGAGGCATGGCACACCATGCAGGGCCACATGGGGAAGCACCAGAGTTGGTCAGGAGGCAGAGGGAGAGAGGGGGAAATAGGGGAAAATGTGAGAACCTTTATTATGGTTTCCATGAGGAAGGCAAGGTGAGACAGTGTAAGCGCGTTTAGGATTGGTCAGTTTGGATACTTTCATGGGCTCTAGGGTATATGTATGGCTCTGGTGTCTGATCCTGAGATGATTAGGGCAGGTGGATAGAGGCCCAGGTGTAAGATCTTGATAAAGGAGATGGTTGGGGCGTATGGACTCTGGATTGGCTGATTTGCATAGGAAAGTCATGCTCACAGAGGAGTCATTTTCTATCTCTAGAATTAGCTAGTCCTCCAGTCTCTGGAGGCCAGTCTCTCCAGAATCAGTAAGGCTCCAGATGTCAAAACAACAGAAAATACAGAAAATTAAATGGCATGATTAATACATGGGGTAAAATGCCAAGCCCCCTTAACTTGATTCTGGGACATCTAGGAAGGGCCATCCTAGCTCCACAGCTCCCAGAGGGCTCTGCCAGTACCTGGATCGCTGCATCACAGTTCAACTCTCCCTCTGCTCCCTCACTCAGCCCCCACCCTCTGGAGTACTCCCCAAGAAACTTCCTGCCTGCAAACCTCCATCTCATAATCTGTTTTCCAGGGAACTGACTTAAGACACTCTCTAAGCCCCACTAACCCTCATCCATTGCTATCCTTTCCTTCACAGCCAAACTTCCTGAAAAAGCAAACCTCTCCTCATTGTCTCCACTTGCACAAATCAACTTGCACAGCTTTTGCTCCACTGTTCTCAAACTTCAGCATGACTCAGAATCATGTGGAGGGCTTGTTAAACAACAGATCGCAGACCTCCAGCTCTGAGTTCCTGATTTTGTAGATCTGAGGCAAGACCCAACAATCCAGTTTCCTAATTTGCTCCCACGTTAGAGAACCCCTGCTTTCACGGTCCCCTATTCTGTCAGGACGAAGTCCAAGCTTCCTCTCAGGGCCCTTCACAGTGTGGCCTCTGTTTCTCCATTAGCCTTGTCTCCCTTTGTGTGTTTCTGGGGTTTTTGTTTTTGTTTTTCTTTTGGCCTCACTGCGCAACTTGCAGGATCTTAGCTCCCTGACCAGGCATTGAACCTGAGCCCCCTGCAGTGGAAGTGCAGAGTCTTAACCACTGGACCACCAGGGAAGTCCCCCCTCATGCGTTTCTGAATTTGCCTTCCTGTGACTCTGCAGTAGTTGTGGTTTCTCATGGAGATAGGCTATCCTCTTGCCTCTGGGCCTTTGCACATATTTTATTTGCACCTTGACACTTCTCATGTCTTTCCCCTGCCTGGGTAGCCCCTTTTCAATTTCTTGTTGATAGGGACGGAGTAAAGGGACAAAGTAGGTAATTAAATGGTTAAGCCCATTAGGGAATTGTAAGTAAAGAAAAAGGATGGGAGACCCCAGTGAGTTAATTATCACTCAAGAAAGCAGGTTCGCTTAACCACAAAACCAAGCAGGCTTGCTTAGGAACAAAATCCATGCAGCAGAAGTGTGAGATATGCCCCAAAACAATAAAACAATGGTGGCATGAGACTCACATCCTGCGCAGTGAGCTCTGTAAGTTAATGACCCCTAGGACATGCTCTCTGCACGCATTAAAAAACAATAATTTATGGAAAGGTGACATTTCAAAGTGAAAGACCCTCATTGTACTGAAATCTAAAATAATTTTTCCATAGTGCCATGACAGTCGTGGCTTGACCATGTAGGGACAAGAAAACTCCCCTGCCCAACCTGGAGGTTGAGCTGATGATGGAAGCATGACGTCTACTCAAGAATGAGGAGGAAGGTGGTCTTTTCCCCCTCCCCACTTTTCCTCTGATTATAAAACTTTAGCCCACTAAGTTCTCAGGGTGCAGCACCCTCTCGCCCACCCATCTGTAAGCCTCATGAGCATCCTATTCTAATACATCACCTTTTTTTTTTGGACTAAAGGTACAATTTGTTGAATTTGTTGTTTTTATAAGTTCTCTTTTTGCAGCTTAGCACAGTAGGTGAACCTAATACCTTATAACATGTGGCCCAATTTGGTTATTTTGGGGTTTTTTTGATAAACATCTTTATTGGAGTACAATTGCTTTACAATGGTGTGTTCGTTTCTGCTGTATAACAAAGTGAATCAGCTATACATATCCATATATCCCCATATCTCCTCCCTCTTGCATCTCCCTCCCATTAATAAATCACTTCTTATCTATCACTTTGCCTCTCTGAATTCTTTCCTTGCTGAGCCACAAAGGACCGGAGCGCCTTGGAGCCCCCCAAGACGCCACCTGGTGGTTCCCCTGTCTCTTCTCAAGTCACTTCTTCAGGAAGTCTTGACCCTCTCGCTGCCTGCTGTCACAGGCAGCCCTCACCAACCCATCACAGAGTGAATGGGGAAATGAACAATGGGGGAGACAATTAGAGAGCTCTCTAATCATAGAGACCCCTCCTCCTGGCTGAGGCCAAATGGCAAAAGAGGAGGCCCTGATGGGGTGAGCTGGGCCCACTGGCAGCTCCTGCAGACAAAGGGGAAGAGGCTGCGTCTGCAGGACGAGGGGCACGTCCTCTGGCTCCAAGCCTATGACAGCACGTGCCCCCTTGGGCTAGTACTCTTGTCCTGCTCTCCTCAGCCCCTGCAGCCCCCCACCTCTCTCTGTCCCTCCCAAACCTCTCTGCTTGGGCCAGATGAGACCCACATCTTGCACCAGCTCTCCCAGGGGAGTCACCTCCCCACCCCTGGTGGGAGTCTTGTGATCGCTTTGGTATGCGTGACAAGCTCCCCAGAGTGATGCTTTGAGGGGTGACCTTGCAGTCCAGGAGAGCCCCTGTTGAGTTTGCTGATGTAGAGCTGGGCTGCTTTCTGGGCCTGAGGGCGTGGGAGGGAGGGGAGGCAGGGGCAGGGGCATACTGCTTTTTCTCCATAGATATTTGGCCCCAACTTTCAAGCCCAGGTTACATAAGACGTGCGGAGAACTACACTCCCCTGTCACCCACACCTTTCCCTTTCTGTGGAGCATTTCACAAGTGCAGCTGCTTCTCAGAGAAGGTCTATTTTGGGAGCTGTTTCCATTTGACCTATATTAAGCACAGTCACAAGGCAGAGGCAAGTCGCGGGGTGCAGGGTGGCCTGCTTGCTCTTTGTGCTTTTTTAGTGTCACGGGTGAGGGAAGCAGACAAGCTGATGCCCATAGTTTGGGAGCTGAGACTCAAGTGGCTTATGGGCCTCCCCAGGGCAGCAAGCTACAGAAAGCTCTCGACTCGGACAGCCGACCTGTAACTAGTGCAGGCCCAAGCCGCCATCCCACTTCACAATTCTGATTTGCCTCCCCCTGAGGCCCTGCTGACAGAGAATACCTGAGTCACTTCAGCACTGGTCAGGGAGGAATTTAGGTTCCCTGCAGGCCTAGAATCTACCAGGCCAGGCCAGGATGAGTCCCGGCCTGGGCCTGTGAAATGCAGTTAGTAGAGTTTTCATTGGCCATCAAGTGCCTCCATGGGGAATTCTCTTTCCTGAGTTAATGATTAAATCACATGACCAGCAGGGGGAGAGAAAGGGTTGCTGGGAGCCACTGGCCCAGGTACTGAGCACAAACAGGTATTACTTGGAGTTCCCACCACTTTGAGGGCCCGTGGACAAAATGACAAGGAAGTGATTCACCCACTAAGCACCCCATTTGCCCCTTTTCAATGGGGGTATTTCTTGGATCACCGTTTTCTCCCTTGAGCCCCTTCTCATTGTCTCCCTGGGAATAGAGGTCTGATTCCAGGGTCTAAAACTGGGCCCCAAGTTGCTGACCCCCAAACCTACAGCTCTGTGCTTCCTGCTTCCTGGGAGTCAAGCCAATATCTCCAAACAATTGTACCACTGAGACGTCACAATCAAAAATCTCAAAGCAAAACCTCACTCCTCCCCCACATCCAAATCAGCCCCGCCCCTGGGATGCTGCCTGGTCCACCTTGCCACGTGCTGCACGCTGTTTCTACCTTAGGACAGAATGGACACTGACCTGACAGGGGCACGTCCAGCCAGCTGGGAGTTGCATCCCCTCAAAACTGCTGGAAAGGAGTCCTGGCTTTGTAGTGTGAAGCAGACAGCAGGGTTTCTGCTCCAACCCCTTGTAATCGAGTTAGTGGAGGGCTCCCCTCAAGACATTGGGTTTGGCCTTCACACCTGACTCAGAGCTGGCTGAAAGCACCTGGGGAAGTGGGAGGGGGCTCCCCTGGGAGAGTTGATGCGCGAGTTACTGAGGATCCCGAGGGATGGAGAGAGCTGGGTGTGAGCGAAGAGCAGAAGTGAGAGCTGATTTTAAAAACTTGAGTTTGGCCTCGAGGAGTGGCTTTGAGGGCTGCTTGGAAGAGAGGATGGGTAGTGCATTCTAGGCAGGGACACAGCCCTGAGAAAGAGCAGAGCAGGGCAAAGCAAAGTATGGCCATCACGCTGTACTATGTGGGATGCTCTGGCGAATATGGTGAACAGTGGGTTAGGAGAAAAAGATGGAACCAGCTTAAGCAGATCCTTCCAGTTTGGTGGCCCCTTTCCTTCCCTTGTTTCCTGTCCTTCCCCGCTCCCTGCAGTGTAACAAGTCCTGGCTGCCCCTCACCCTGAGGGGACTCCTGGGGTGGGGGGGGCATGGAATCTGTAAAACACTTTCTGCAGGCTGAGATTGAGACAGTGCAGACCAGGCTGCAGACAACCTAGTGGGTCCCAGGCAGCCAGCAAGAGGTGAAAGGTCATCTCTGCCC
>NW_006776652.1:2224083-2225234 GCF_000442215.2 Lipotes vexillifer
AGGAATGCCCTGGAGGTGGGAACACTGGGACCAAAGGAACAAAGGAAAGGACGGTGGAAGCAGAGCCAAATCGAGGCAACGGAGGGACTTGGGAAGAATAATCTGCTTTGATCATCAAGGAATAAAGAAAAGTCCATGTCATTTTCTGCTCAGGGAAATACCAAAAAGGAAAACAATTGTTTTTAAAAGGGAGAAATTCCAAAAGAGGGGGTATTGTCATTTTCAGTTGGTAAATGTCAAAAGCACTGTTTCTGTTGATACAGCATGATGGGTAGAACACATTTTGGGGGGGGAAGGGAATAACAATATATATATCCAGATGCAAGCTCCCACGGTTTGACTCAGTATCCCCCCTTTCTACTAGTTTAGAAATGTTCCGATGAAAAAAAGGCTCCTTGTCCACTGACCGTATGCTACACAAAGGCAGGAAAATGACTTTCACCCCTCATTCCAGCACTCAGCACTTTGCTGGAACATGGTAGGTGCTCAATAAACACTCATTTAAAGAACAAATTTGCAAAAAAAGAAGCTCCTTGATAATTGCAGGTCAACTTTAGAAGAATTGGTTAATTTCATCCAGCGATGGTAATATTAGGCAACTGTTCAAAAGGTCTCAGTAAGAAAATTACTATAAAAGATATTGGGGAGTGGGGCTTCCCTGGTGGCGCATTAGTTAAGAATCTGCCTGCCAATGCAGGGGACATGGGTTCGAGCCCTGGTCTGGGAAGATCCCACATGCCGCGGAGCAACTAAGCCTGTGTGCCATGACTACTGAGCCTGCGCTCTGAAGCCCGTGAACCACAACTACTGAGACAGTGTGCCACAACTACTGAAGCCTGTGCGCCTAGAGCCCGTGCTCAGCAACAAGAGAAGCCACCACACAGGAGTAGCCCACGCTCGCCGCAACTAGAGAAAAGCCCGCGCGCAGCAACAAAGACCCAACACAGCCAAAAAATAAAATAATAAAATAAATAAATTAAAAAAATATATATTGGGGACAATTTGGGAAATACGAATATCAACTGGGTAGTAGATGATATTAGGAAACTTTTGTTAAGACATCTACAAATTGGGCTTCCCTGGTGGCGCAGTGGTTGAGAGTCCGCCTGCCGATGCAGGGGACACGGGTTCGTGCCCCGGTCCGGGAAGAT
>NW_006776652.1:2225621-2236327 GCF_000442215.2 Lipotes vexillifer
GATCCCACATGCCGTGGAGCAGCTGGGCCCGTGAGCCATGGCCGCTGGGCCTGCACGTCTGGAGCCTGTGCTCTGCAACGGGAGGGGCCACAACAAAAGGAAGCCCACAAAAAAAAAAAAAAAAAAAAAAAAAAAAAAAAAAAGAAGCACAAAGGAAAAATATTAACCATTGTTAAGTCTAGGTAATGGGAGTGTGAGTATTCATTGCACTGTTTTTTTCAATTTTTCTCTATGTTTTCAAATATTTATAATTTAAAAGTTTATAAACATAAAGGACACCTTACAACATGAGGCCAGGAGAAAGATAAGAAAATGTAAAATTTTTCATGATTGATAAATAAAAAACAAAAAATATATAAAACTGTACAACATGGAGGTAGAGGAACTGAAAAGAATTGCCAATCTGATGTTGAAGTCATGGAAGATATCTTTTCCTTAACTTCCTGTATGTTTTCTTATCTTTGAAAAGCAAGTTTAAAAGCTATTTATAATAAGCAATTCACTGCCTAACTTCTTATATCTTTTGTATATTGTCATGATACATAAATATATATGTTTATATCTTTATTAGAGTCTCTTACACCAAGTTATTTAACATACCAAGCTGAAACTTTATGTTTCAACTTGAGTTACATTACATTTTCTTTTATCACTGACTTATGGGATGCAATAAAACAATTAAAATACTGATTGTACCTTAAGAAAATAATCCACCCAAATTTATTGCTTTAGTGACATTCTATAAGTGAAAGAAAAGACCTGGCAAAACATTTCCTTCCTTCTTTCTTTCCTTCCTTTCTTCCTTGCAAATTAATTTGTTTAGTATTTTGGTAAATAATTACCTTTTGTGCTTCTCTTCCCCCCATCCCTCACCAGAAGATACTACAGACTTACTTTAAAAATCTGGAAGGTATCAAAATGTACAGAAAGAAAATTTTAAGACCCTTCATTTCAACATCTAGAAAAAAACAGTTTACATTTTGTGATATGTCTTTCAATCCTTTTTCTCACGCATGAGTTTCTCTTAACTGAGATCATACTGATAAACAATCATGTATCTTGTGTGTGTGTGTGTGTATGTGAGAGAGAGAGAGCATGCTACACACATTCCATCTTATGGATATAGCATCATTTATTTAAACCTTCCACTATTGTAGGGCACTTAGTGCAATAGACTGAATGTTTGTCTTCCCCCCAAATTCACCTAATCCCCAGTGTGATGGTATGTGAAGTTGGGGCCTTTGGGCAGTGACTAGGCCATGAGGGTAAAGTCCCCATGAATGGGATTAGTGGCCTTATAAAAGAGACCCCAGAGCTCTCCCTTCCCGCTTTCACCACATGAGGACACAAGGAGAAGACAGCTGTCTATAAACCAGGATATGGGCTGTCACCAGGTACTGAATATGCCAGCACCTTGATGTCCCAGCCTCCAGAACTGTGAGAAATATTTTTCTGTTGTTTATAAGCCATCCAGTTTATGATCTGTTATAGCAGCCTGAATGGACTAAGATAGTTTATTTTTTTCTTCATTTTTTCCCTATTTCTAGTGTTGTGAACATCCTATATGTACATATTTTCCTCACTTCTTTTGTGCTTAGAATTTTCTTGAAGTATATGAATTCTTTTCTCTTAGTATATATGTAGGAGAGGAAAAATATAGCTTTTCCTCTACCTTCTTAAGTTGAGTAACTGAGGCCTGTGAATTAAATCAACAAGACAGATTAACAAGGGAAAACGTTTATTTGGGTACACGTGACAGCCAACAAAAGAAGTTGCTGGCTCATTAAATGGTTAGAGTTAAAGGCTTATGTACCTTACTTAGTAGGGGAAAGGGTGGGAGGAGTAAAATGCTTCTCTGGGAAGAATAAATAGGTTTTTTTGGGTAAGATAAATGGATTTTCAGAACAAACAAGAGATAAAGTTTGTGATGATATTGTCTATACAGGTATGAGGTGTGTCAATGAAAATTCAATTAACTATCAAGAAGAAAAAAAAGGGAATTTTATTAGAGCCAAACTGAGGATTAGAACCCAGGAAGCAGTTTCTCAGAAAGCTCTAAGAACTGTTCTGCCTGTTGGAAGTCGAAGGTACAGTCATATACATTTTTGAGACAAAGGATCATACATCAAAATGATATACTGGTATTTTACATAAAGGTCGCCAAGGATACATAGTCCAGGTAAACATGTACAAAGCACAAAGCAAGCAAGCAGCAAGTCATTATGACCCCCTTCGGGGCTGGGAAAGTTACATTTTAAGGAGTTACATTGATAGCATCAGAAGAAAAAAAAAAAGATTAGGGTTGAGCAGGCACTCCCATCTTTGAGGAGCTCTGGTTAATGTGTAAAGCAGATGCACAGGGCATACCGGGGAAGGAGGAGGCCCAAACAAACACAGAAAGAGAATTTTATGTTTAATTTTTCTTGTCCTGCCTTAAAGTATAAATTTTATTTCATTAGATGTATTTCTGTTTCCTTCAGGTTCATACAAATTCCCCAGAAAAGGGATGTGGGGTAAGTTTTATTTGATCTACTTGAGGAATAGGTCCACCCTGAAGAAATAATTTATGGCAGACTTATTTCCTAGAAATTTCTGCTTTTGGTCAGATAAGGGAAGCTCTAAGAGGCTTCTTTCTGCATCTGTTGCATCTTAAATGTCTTCAGCTTAAAATAATCTTTATACCAACTCCTGGACTTTGAGTGGGTCCTCACATGTATCATCTGATTATTTTCCAGGACTGTTTTACTAATTTATGCTTTCACCAAGCAAATGGAGTTGAGTATTATCATTTAAAAAAAAATCCTTACTGATTTGATAAATTAAAATTGATCTAATTTTCAATTTTTAAAAATAACTGAGGATAAGCCTTTGAAAAGAAGTTTGCTTCCATATTTATTTCCTTTTGAAATGAATTATATTTGTATGCTCTTTACCTATTTTTATTTGCTAAAAAAATTTACTAGTAAATTAAAATCCTTCAGATTTTAAATACTCAATTGGTACACTAGAATATTTATGAGGACAGACTGAAAAATGTGTATTTATCTTACCAGTGTGAAGAGAAATAAGGATTCATTTAATCGTCAAATTCCTTAATAATTTTGAAAACCAGAAGGGTCAGTTCATTTAATCAGGACAATTTTGATTGTTATCCTAGCCATCTTCAAAGTGAAAGTCTGGACTAAAGTCCAACACCAAGTTTTTTTAAAAAACAAACTCTGTGGATATTTTAAATTCGTGCTCCAAATTCCACAGAAGCCAATTTTCTAACAGCTTTGTGTGATGTCCCCAATACTTTAGCAATCCCAAATTACAAATTTGTGTTTCAACTTGATTGCATTAAGTTCAGTTCACTCCATAGCTCTGACCCCAAAACAATGTTTTTTAATTTGCTCAAATTTCCTATATTTAACTTTCTTTTTTAGTCGTAGCCAATCAAAAGAAAACACTGCATCGCTCTAAGCTGCTCCTTCCAAGTGTGATCCATTATCTGTTTGCCCAGATTAAAGCAAAAGAATTTGGTCACAATTTTTCCAGTTCTAAACCACCTACTGATTTTCCTCTGAGATTTATAAATGTATTTTCCAGAATTCTACTGCAGTATATACAAAAGGTCTGCTTGTCAGAATATATTTTTTCCTTACAATCTCATTTTCTATCACAAAAGCAAGTTGTCAGTGCTTGGCAAAGTGTCTGCCATAAGTAACCAGTTCCATAAATGATTATGTTGACTGGAGTTGATTCAACCGCTGGTAAAAGTGAAACGGCTCTGTAACTCTGCTTGTGGTGACAATGATTTTCAAACCTATGCTGAATTATATCACTGACAGAAAGATAGGGAGCCTGGGGCAAGTCTGGCGGAGTTGCCCCCAGCTCATTCCCAGCCGTGGCAGCCTCCTGAGCTGTGGTGGCCACCCTTCCCCCAGCCTCACTCTTCTTTGCTTCACTGGAGCCGTGAGATGCTCTCCTCACTAGGGCAGCCCCCTCGAGATGGTTCCAAGTAGGCTGGTTTCGAGAGCAGAGGCTTCTGCCAACCAGATTCACGTGAATAAGCCGCCACATCCCTGCCAGGAATTCACAGCTGCAGCTGGTACAGGTTCTTCCTGTCGCATTGGGGTGGGAGCGGGGTGGGGGTGTGTGGAGGGGACGTCAAGGGTGAAAGGGGACAGAAGTGAGGTACCATCTGTACCGTCTGCAGCCCCTTCCTCCTCCTACCTGCCCCTGGAGCAGCTCCACCTGCTCTCCAGGGGGTGCAGAATGAGCAGTGGGCCCACTCTAGCTGGACTGCTCTTACGGCGCAGTGCTGGCTTCTGCAGGGGAGTGTAGGGCCCAGGCTTGGCCCCAAGCCCAGTCAGCTGAGCTCTAGCTGCCGCAGCACCACACTGCTCAGCCCAGGCAGCCCACTAGCTGGACCACTTCACACTCCAGTGCAGCTGGCACCCCTCCCCCCATGCCCCCAACCCCTGGCCTCCCCCCTGGGATCTCAAAGGCCCCAATCTATAAATGGTGATGTCTGTCACTGGAGAGGCTAAAGCATCAGGACCTGCCCAGGCATTTCTGCAGCAGAACTAGGAGAGAGAAGCCTTGCACTGCTCCCAGCTCTGTCCTCTCACCATTCCACCCAGCCCACATGCAGGAAAACTCAGAGGCTACTGGCCTGAGGCCATCACCACTGTTTCCATCACGCAGGCCCAGGGCAGTGTCTAGGTGAGATGGCAATGTCTGTTTGGAACTCCTCCCCCAGTGCCCTGGCCTTTCCACCTGCCAGGGAGGGCTCGGCTGTCCTCCCAGCTGTCTGCTGCTTCCTCTTTCTGCTCTCTCATTCTCAAGTCTTTCTAGTGTATCAAGGTGGAACTACCTAGCAAACCAGACTTCAGATTTTTGGGCCAAGTCGAACTCATTGTTACAGACAGTCTTTCTTGGGGATTGTGAGGCAGCTTCCAGCCTCATAGTGGGTATCTGGTTGATTAGCTCTGCCGGCCACATGCCTAAGCGGGAATAAAGGTGACATGTAGCATGTTTGCACCAATATGGACCCTACTTTTACACCAATCCAGTGAAACAGAGCTCAAAGAGTTTCGCCAAAAAGGGCTGAAAGTCTGAGGTTCACAGTTTGGCCATAGCAAAGCGTGAGTAAAATGTGGGGGGAAAGTAATTGGTTTTGGTGATGATGATCATAACCCACGTTTTTATTTTCTACCTTAAGGAAAAAAAAATGTTTTTGGTAGAGGTAGGACTTATTTATCATTTAAATAACTGATTTCTGTTATACAACAGAAACTAACACCACATTGTAAAGCAATTATACTCCAATAAAGATGTTAAAAAATTACAGATTAAAAATAAGTAAGTAAGTAAATAAATAAATAAATAACTGATTTCATGTACTTTGGATGGTTCCATAAAGTATTCAATAATCCATTTTGTTTTTGTGGGATGTGCTTGGGTCCATTTCAAATTATGTTGGGTTGCTGAGGGTCCCCCTCACAATATGCTTATTCCATGGGGTGCACATGAGTCTCTTGCTGACCAAGGAAAGGCTAGAAAGTCTTTGCACTGGTGGGGGTAATGACCACGATCTGGAATTTTCTCAGCAGTGGAGAACTCTGCTTCTGAATAACCAGCTGGAATGTTGAGAGGCACATTGAATACTTTCAAGGTAGCATAAATACACACTATTTTCCTTTATTTTCTACTTTCTAAATGAGCCTGTATAATCAGAAAAAGTAAGATATAAAAAGGAATGTAATGTTATATACCTGGAGTTATACTATTTTTTACAGCTATATCTATTGGTAGTGAAAATTTTAGTGGCTTTTAATTTTTCATATTTTCCACATTTTCTGCAATTATTAATATTTATTAATGAGCACTTGTTAATTATAGAACCAGAGAAATATTTTAGAAATAAAACACTCATTTTTTTTTCTTAATGAAAACAAGCAGAAAACCTAATTGATAAAAATGAACTCAGATGGAGATCTTAACAGGAAAGGAAGCTTAATGTGTTTGAGAAAAAAATACAGAAAACTATATTTATTACCTTAGGATAGGAAAAGGGTTTCTTAATCAAGACGTAACATACACTAGCCAGGAAAGAAAACTTGATAATTTCAACTGCAATGTAATTAAGAATGCATGTTTATCAAAAGCCACCATAAAGGGAGTCATAGGATTTCCCTGGTGGCGCAGTGGTTAAGAATCCGCCTGCCAATGCAGGGGACACAGGTTCGAGCCCTGTTCCAGGAAGATGCCACATGCTGTGGAGCAGCTAAGCCATTGCACCACAACTACTGAGCCTGCGCTCTAGAGCCCGCAAGCCACAACTACTGAAGCCCTCGTGCCTAGACCCTGTGCTCTGCAACAAGAGAAGCCACCGCAATGAGAAGCCCGCGCACTGCAACGAAGAGTAGCCCCCGCTCGCCACAACTAGAGAAAGCCTGCGCGCAGCAACAAAGACCCAACGCAGCCAAAAATAAATTAATTAATTAAAAAAAAAAGAGAGGAAGTCATAGCACAAGACATACTCCTGGAGAAAACATTTGTCACACATACAGCTGAAAAAGTTAGAAATATTTTTTCTATATTAAAATATATAATGTTTTATGATATATAATGTTTATATTACTAAAAAATATTAGTTCCAGAATATATAAATAACTCATACAAATCACTCATGATAACAAAGTGATGGTGTCCAAAGAATGGGCAAAGGACATGAATGGGCACCTCATAGAAGAAGAAACACAAATGTACCAAAATGTATGAAGCTAACCACTCAGGCTTGTAAGTAATCAGAGAAACACAGAGATACCATCATGCATCCAACAGAGAAGAGGCAAAGCTGAGGTCTAAAAAGGCAAGTGGTGATGAGAATGTGAGCAACTAGAACTTTCCTACACTGCTGGTGTTACAGGCACTTAGGAAAACACTTTGGTGTGATCTTGTCAAGTTCAGCATGTGCGTACCCTGTAACCCAGCAATCCCAGTTCTACGTATGTACCCAATGAGAAATGCTTGAATGTGTGCACCTGAAAACAAGTTCAAGAAGATTCAAAGAAGCGGTTTTCATAATATTAAGCAAAAAACTGGACAGCAGAATAATATGCTATAGCCCTGGAAATGATACTGCAGTGAAAATGATGGAACCCAGCTGCACACATCAGTGTGGCTGTATCTTAGTAACATAAGGCTGAGAAAAACACAAGTCCAACAAGATGATGTACATACAGTACAACAACACTTCTCAAAACTTTGAAACAAGCAAACCTGAACAGTATATTATTTAGGGATGCCCACACAATATGATATAAACACTTTTAAGTCATCAAGGAAATGACAAATACGAAATGGAGATCAGGGGTCCCTCTGTTGGAGAGGCGGGCAGTGGGAAAGGGGAATTACACATTTGTAGCTTCAACCATGCAGTGTATTGGTTGTGTTATACTTTTTAAATTGAGTAAGGGGTTCACAGTTGTTTGGGTTCTTGTGTTTTATAGCTTGGATATGTGTAACACTTTAATATATCATATGTCACATCACTAAGTGACATATCACATCACTTAGAAATGTAACAACTACAGAAGGAAACATGCAGCATGTCCAAAGCCTGTAAGTGGAACTCCTTGGATATGAACTCAGTCTTAACTCGGGATTCCAAACTCTTAAACCTATCTGGTCATGATATATTGTTGCCTTATGAAAGGTGATTTAATTTGAAAATATTTCCTGATTATAATCATTGGTATGGAGGCACAGACTCATTCCCTTATCCCCACTCCTTACTTCTCAACATCTTCCCAAACGATCATGGCCCCTCGAGGGTACCTAAGAGGGAGGAGGTGGGTTGAAGGCTGACAGCACGCTTCTCTAGGGCCCCCTGCACATGAGACCTACCCTACCAGAGAACAGGGTACTGGCCAGACCTCTGGGCATCACCTTCACTGACAGGCCAACCCTCTTGACCTGAATTCATTCTGGGGGCTAGACCACAGAATCCTTTCTTTCTCAACAGAGCTGCTGGTAGGGACAGGGTGGGACTGTGAGTCCTGGGCAGCTGGGGGAGATCAGAGGTCAGGAGCAGTCTGGTGAGGGGATGGGAAAAGCAGTTGCCTTCTGGAGGAGGGGGAGGTAAGGGAGACACATTAAGCCAAGCAGCCACTGCAAGCTACTGCGGCACACATCAGAGACCCCAGGAGGTGAGTGCTGTCAGGACCGTGGGAATCCTCTCCCTTTTCCCCGATGAGACACTTAATGGGGTGATGGCTGACCTGGAAATGAATCCAGCTCTTCAATTCCCAGCCCAGGGCACTGTCATGACAACCCTCCCTTTTCTTCTCCACAATCCCACCCACGGGCAGTCCCTTACATAATATTCAAAATGGGGAGGTAAGAGTTCAAGCCGTTGGGAGTGATATGGATGCTTCATCAAAGAAGTAACCAGGCTGTTGTTCTTAGCATTTAAAATTAGGGGCTGTCAAATCTTTAAGACTCACAAAAGGGTAAACCGAGATCCAGAAATCCAAGAAGCACAGAGGTCGGCCTAGGTTTCTGAACTTCCTTGCTGCATCTTCTTGAGTTTCCTGGCTGGCCAGCCCGGTATGTCTAATCACGACAAGCCAATAGCTTTCCTGCTGTTTGTTTTCCACCTGCGTGCAGGTGAGCAGAAGCAGGAAGAAAGCCTTCCTGTCCAGCCCCACCCCAAACCCTGGGTCCCCCCTGCATCCCCCCTTGCTTCTCCAGCCTGGCTTCCTTTACCACAACTCTATATAGCCTTTAGCTCGGAGAGCCAAAATTAATCACTGGTGGGGTTGGAGCAACAGCGTTGTTCCTTGGCTCCAAGCCAGGCTCCCAGGATGTGCGTCAGAAAAAAGCTGGTGGGTGAAATTCCAAAGCAATTTGAGTCACTGGGGAGGAAGCGAGACCAGGACGGAAGTCACAATGAGAGCCCGAGGGCAGACCAAAGCAGGGCCCTGGGGGTCAGGGGCTGGGCGAGGCATCAGGAATGCTCACCTGCCCAAAGATGGGTTATAGGACTCCTACCCAGGTAGCTTATCTCTGAGCTCTGCACAGCCCTGGGTGGGGCAGGAACTGACCAGGAGGCCTGCCTGCTGGTTCCACCCCTGGATACAGTAACCATGCCCTTCACCTGGCTCCCCATAGGCTGGTCTTTGGATCCCAGCCCCTAAAAATCCCTGTGGTTGTTTCTTCATGCATTCTCTCCCACTGACCTGGCCCAGGACACTGCTTCCGAACAGGGAAATGGTGACAGGCCAGCCGGGCCCCAGAGGAGAGACGGCGGGTAAGTCCATCACTCATGTCCCACCGGTCCCGAGACCACCCTGGGCCCTTTCTCTGTGCCTGGGGAAAAGACAGGAGCTTCATCGAGCCCTGGCTGCCCCACCTGTCCCCACCTGTGCTCACCTGTCCTCACCTGGTTACTCCTAGCACGCAGTACAACGCGGGGTTCTCAGAATGTGATCTCTCGGAAGGAGGGAGGCCTGAAGGCAGCAAGAGGGGCAGGTCGGTTAGGAACCAGGTGTCTTCCCCATTAAGGTGCAGCAGCCCCCTGACGGTGGCCCAGCAACCAGAGGCAGCCAGACTCAGGGCAGGAAGCAGGGCGGGGTTGGGGGTGGGGGGGGCGGGGCGGGAGGAGTGTCTACAGGTGCCCTGCGCAAGCACCTGGCCTGGATCCCACTTTCTCCCTGTGAACCTAGCCAGGAGGGAAGGGGAGGTGGGGGAAGAAATCTCCTGCCTGTTTCATCCTGATCAATCAAAGTGGCCACTGGCCAGGATGGAGCCCAGTAACAGCCTGTGATTCTGGGGCCACCCTGGCCCTCAGGCTTACTCTATCTTCTGCCCTTTTGCAGTCTGAAGAGCCGCTGCCCAAACCAGGGATGCCTCCACTCTGCCAGGTACCCTGAGTCTGGCCTTTGCTTCAGTCCTACCCCCCAGGCCCTTGTGGCCCCTTAATGACCCCCTCCCCACTCTGGGAGCTCCCTGATTTTTCAGGCAGTGGGATCCATTTCTCCAAAAAGAAACTGAGCGCATCCCTAACCCAACTTTTCACCCTCTCATACTCCCGGCTCACCCAATTTCGTTCTTTTTTTTCTAGTCACACCTGGCCAAGAAATCTCAGGCTTGCTCTAGGAATTCCTTCCAGGGCAGCCAAGATGCCAGGCCAGCCTGCTGTTACTTCCTTGCAAAGCTTTGCACAGCAGAGTGAGGGAGTCCTTTTGTTTTAGGAACCAGGCTGAGACCAAGGCTTCTTGGGACTCGAGGGTGTGTGGAGCTCAGAGGTGGGCGGCCATGGGCCTTGGCAAAAGTGAAGGTGAGCACAGCTTGGCTGAGAGGGGCCATGTGAGGTCACCATTTAAGGATCCAGCTGATCATGTTTACAGTTAACCTTTGCCCCAAGCTCTAAGGTCCAATAATTTTAGGTCTTCTCTTTGTCATCAGACTTCTAGGACTCTAGGGCATATTTCCTCATTTCTAGCTGTTAAGACCTGTCAGTTCCACTGTTGGAGATTATATTTAATATATATACATTATATACACACACACACACACATCCCATCAGCTGAGTTAAAAACCCATGCCTTGAGGCACGAAAACATTTCCACATTCTTGACTCCCTGTGGGGCAAGCTGGGGTAAGTATGGGCTGGAGGGGGACTTTGAGGCAAGTTTCAGCTGGTCCATTCCTGC
>NW_006776652.1:2236432-2256401 GCF_000442215.2 Lipotes vexillifer
GGCAAGTTTCAGCTGGTCCATTGCTGCTTCTGTGCTTTCTGTTTCCCTAAAAACATCATATGATAACATCACACAGTCAGAATTTCAAAACTGGGGGAACATCACCTAACAGCCCTGTCTGGTCTCCCACAGGATGGAAACTGAAGCCCAGAGATTAAAGCATGGTGCAGGGGCTAATAGCCTGGTGGGGCCACAAACTCCCTGGGCGACTTTCCCAGGCCGTTTTCTGCTCTGGGCCTCAGTTTTCTCATCTGTAAGAGGAAGAGGGTTATTTTAAAATGAATTAAGAACATGTTAATGCTCTAAAATCAGGGCATGAGGTTGGAAGGGGCTCAGGGGCTGTGCCGTCTCCTCTCAGAAGCTCCGAGCCAGCTGCCAGAGTGGAATCCTCCCTCTGCACTGCCCTGACAAGTCACATCACTTCCTGAAGCTTCAATTTCCTCATCTCCCCAGTGGAGATAATAATAGTACCTCCTTACAGGATGGTTTTGAAGTTTAAATAAAGTAGTACCTGTAGCCCAATAGTGGGCATGTAATAAACTCTCAATAAATTATTATTGGGATTTCCCTGGTGGTCCAGTGGTTAAGACTCTGAGCTTCCACTGCAGGGGGCACAGGTTCAATCCCTGGTCGGGGAACTAGGATCCCACATGCCACGTGGTGCAGCCAGTAAATAAATAAATAAAAATTTTAAAATAAATAAATTAATAAAAATTATTATCATTATAATTAAACTTAAATCCCTGGATGGCATCACTATCATTTTATAATCCTCACAACCTCCAGCAGTGTCTGGCCCTAATAGGCACTTAACATGCATGTGATAATTGAAAGAAAGGCTACATGAACGAATGAGCAAACAGATCTCATTTTTTTCCAGACACCCAGGATACGTGATGGGACTTGGGGTGCACGGCAGGTCCTGTGCCTTTAGCCTGGCAGGGCTGTTAGTGACCCACGTGGCCTCTGCCCGCCAAACGGCCACCGCACGGGCCCTGCAGAGGCAGAGTGCAGTCTGGGCTCTGACTGATGCTCCCCAGCACCAGGGCTCCCCGGCCCTCGGTGCTGTGTGTATCGAATGGCGGATGGGGAGGATGTAAGTGAGGTCCGCTGAAGCCACCCTGCCTCCCCAGGGGTTCCCTGTCAGAGCGTGGAGATGGCGGTGCAGGGTCTTCTTTTGGGGCTAGGATTCCACGCAGAGCTCCAGCTCCCCAAGAGCTTTCTGTGGGCCTCCCCTAAGAGGCAGAAGAGGAATGGGTTGGCAGAAAGGTGGGGTGACCAGGCCTGAACGTTCCGGAGAAAGTGGTAAAAAGCCCCAGACTACCAGACTAAGCTGAGGCACGTGTTCAGTGGCCTCTGAAGTGCCTGAACTGTGGTTCCAAGTGGCCACATAGCAGCAACCACCATCCCTGCCACTCTGCCCAGGGGCCTGTGTCACAGGCTGTAATGGGCTGACCTGTTCTCCGGGAGGCTTCCAACTCTGAGCACCACGCTCCTTTACCGTCTGTGTCCTCCTGTCACCCCCACTGTGCCCTGGTCCGCCACCCTTCTCCCCAACTCGCTCCATGTCTTGCCCTGGGGGTCCAGTACACGGGAATGACCGTGCCCTGCAGAGCAATGCTCTGGTTGGGACAAGTCACATTGGACTCTCCACGCCCACCTTCCCCCTTCTTAGCCATTGAGCCCCTTCTCAACCATGATCTTGGGACGCGCTGCAACTTCCCGGGGTAGCTGGCTGCTACCCTCCAACCCTGACTGGTTGGAGCCTAAGAGAGGGCTTTTGGGTCCAGAGAAGCCCAGAGACAATGCAATTGCCTGGTTGGTCCCTCACCTCTGTCACCACCTCAGGAAACTTCAGGTCAGCGTTCCATGGCCGCCCACCCCGGAGGACTGTGCAGGGTTGAATAATGCCCATATGGCATTATAATAATGTCCAGTAATACCTGGTGGTCCACTGGCCAGTTGCCCTCCTCCTCTTTGACCAAGCCAGAGCCATGTGTGTGTATTCTTATAGAAATCTCTGCCAGGAGGTGTGGGGAGGGAGGGGAGTAGATGGGGAGACAAAGAAGAGGGGGAAGGAGAGAGAAGGGGAGAGAAGCAGAAAAGAAGGGGTCTGTAAATGTGGATGGAGTGGGTCCTTGACAGACCCCAGACTTTGTGGGGACAGAGCTCTGGGGAGCTGGGGAATTCTCTGTCTCTGGTTACAAAAAGGCAGGGTCAGGGCCTCCCTGGTGGCGCAGTGGTTGAGAGTCCGCCTGCCGATGCAGGGGATACGGGTTCGTGCCCCGGTCCGGGAGGATCCCACATGCCGCAGAGTGGCTGGGCCCGTGAGCCATGGCCGCTGAGCTTGCGCGTCCGGCAACAGGAAAGGCCACGACAGTGAGAGGCCCACATATCGCAAAAAATAAAAAAAAAGGCAGGGTCAGAGTTGATCTTCCAGGTCAACACCCGATTTTGCTGAGAACCCCAAGGGCATGGGACTCCAGCTTTGACCTCCAGTGCCTTTCACACCATTCTCTTTCTTGTGTTGTTGGAATCCGAGTACCAAGAAGACGCCAGGGCCAGGGCAAAGGGTGCAGGGTGGCTCTTCGGGGAACTCAGAGCCCAGAGGAGGACCAGGTCCTTTCCTGGATAGCCCCTCACAATCCTTTAACCTGGGTCAAGAGCAGCTCCAACCCCAAACTCAGGTCTGACTACTGACATGCAGCAATGCCCAAGGGGGTGTCTGTTCAGGCTAAGCTGACGTTGACAAGAACACTGAGCCCTCTAAGTGTGAACACTGAGCCCTCTAAGTGTTTACTGAACAAACCCTGTCCTCTGAGTAGGGCAGCCAAATTTAACCCAGCCTCATTGCCATGCGATTATGTTTTTAAGATGCTCCATTCCTTTATCTGGAAGCAGGAAACAGTAATACATGCTCACAGTGGACCACTTCTGAGGGACAACAGAAAACTTTCCCATCCCTGACGCTAATTATTATCTCTGTGAGCTCTAGCACAACCAGCTATCGAGGGAGAAAATTGGGTCAGAAGAGAGGACACTGGGGGCTCCTGGACACACACCTCCCATGTCCCTCTCTCCTAGACCCCTCCCTGCCCCCTCTCGAACACTGCAGCCACATGGAAACCTGTGGGGAACAGTTGGGGCTTTTTATAATTTTATTTGTTAACAGTTCAGGCTATTTTTTTTTCATGCTGCAAGTGATGCCAATGCCTCATGAAAATGTTGTGAAAAAAAACAAGTCTATTTTGGGGTAATCGGCCTCCTCAGAGCTTCTCACTTGCAGCTCTGCAGGCTCCAGGAATGGGCCTGCCCTCTCTCAGAAGTTCTGCAGCCTGCCTGAAGTTCAGGATCCTGGGCCCAGACGCACTGGCTAGTGGACGCATTTTTGTCCCCCTCTTGTCATTTTCCTGCCTAGAAAGCAGGGCAGAAGAAACACCATCTAGCTTCTTTATGCTTCCAGCTGGCCTGGCAGTGGCTTCCGGTGCACTGTCCTGAGAAATGAACATCCCAGGAGACTCGGAGTGGATCACATCTTTCCCCCATGGCATTCGTGGTGATGGTACTTGTAGCACTTTAAAGACATAAGCCAACAAGTGCTCCAATTTCTCTACTGAACGAAGCGCTGTTTCAAAGCTGCAATATCTGTTTCATGGAGGCCTCAGCCAGCTGTGCAGGGCCAGGGTAGAGGGGCTTGGGTGGGTGGGCAGAGGGGTCTACATGCTCAGAACTCTGCTAGCAAGGGCTGGCGGTAGCCTGGCCAGACCTGAATAGGAATGGATTCTTCAGTTCCTGCTGGAAGCAGCTCTGCCAGCCCCACAGTGTGGCCGTAGGAAGGCTGCAAGGACCAGCTGGGCTTGGAGGATCTCAAGCAGAATTCACTGCCTCACCTGGTTTGTTCATTTTCTCAGGACCAACCCCCCCCATCCCCGCTACCCCCCAGGCGCTGGGCCAAGGTGGGCCTGAAATTTTCCAACCCTGGTAGGTCAGACTGTCGGAATTCCACCCCCGCCCCGATCCTCGCCCCAGTGCCCTCTGTGCTGTCTGCTTTCCATAGGCAGTCCTGGGGTGCACGGGAACACATGGCACTGGTCCTCCGTTGCAGCGTAGGTCTGTGATGGAGAGAAGGCGGAAGTGGTGGAAGAGTTCAAGGGACCACACAATCTCTGATCTCAGCCCGGGAAGATGAGAAAATCATCTAGCCACCCTCTGACTTCGGGCAAGGAATACTGTTATCCTCAGTGGGAGACCAGAAAGATGAAGTTCCTTGACCAAAGTCACATAGCCAGTTCCCGATGGAGCGGCTACTAGAACTGAGATCGGCTCCTCCTCTGATTTGGTTTCCTTCACTCTGGGCTCTTGGGGCTGCTGTGGTCCACATCTCTGCCCTCACTGGGCTTGGGCGGCCTCCTCTTCCCTTGGCTTCCTTCTGTCTTGTCACCACCCTGCCCCTAGGGGGTTGTCACAGAGATACCCTTCCATTACCCTGAAATGACACAGTGCCATCTGTTTCCAGAGGTCTATGGCTGGCCTCTCCAAGCCCTTTCTTCATCATTCCCTATTTCTCCGGAAGTTCTAAAATTTTCTTTGGCTGAATTGGTCCCCAAATTGTGACTGACCACTTAAGGAAGCTGAAAGTAGGGACGATGGCAGAATGAGGTTCTCTCTCTGCCTCTTACCATGTGTCTAATCCCTCCACCCTCCAGCCCAAGATGCTTCCTTCTGTGCTCAGCCTTGGCAGCCATCAGCTGATATTTTACTGAGTCCCAATTTGGGTCAGGAGCTGCTCCAATGAGAAGGACAGCCAATTAGATATAGGCCTTCCATGTTAGGAACTCATAGCAGATGTCAGTGCTGCAATCAGCCTCAAAGGTCACCTGACCCAACCCTTGTACATGAGAAAGCTGAGGCCCAGAGAGGTCAGGGAATTGTCCAACGTCACACAGTTGCGTGAGGACGGAATCCAGGCCTCCTGATGGACAGCGGACCGATCTTTCCAAATTACCAAACCAGTTCAGAATGTGAAGATGCCTGCAGCATGGGATGGCCCCCGACCCCAGTTCTTGCCCCTCAAGGAGCCCCTTGTCTCCCTTTGATGGCCTCTCTCTTGGCCCCGGGGCTGAGCGTCTCAGCCCATCGGGCCTGGACAGCAGAAGCCATGCTCTTACCTTGAGCAGGGCCCTCTGTTTGGGCCGATCGACCTGGTGGCGCCTCTTGGCATTACTCACTGTGCTCATTTCTTCTCCCGCTCCCCTGCCCTGCCCCCTTCCCTTCCATCCAGCGCAGCCGGGAGCCTGGAGGGAGCACAGAGCGATGGCAGCCCGAAGAAGGGGCCAGTACAACCTGTGGAAGCCCTCTCTGGACAGCATGTGAGTAGCCACTGGGTGATGTCAACTCCTTCCCCATCAAGTTCTGTACCCCAAACATTCGTCCACGTGTCCAGGATTTATTGAGTCCCTCTTGAGTGTCTGTTGCCAGGCGCTAGACCAGCACGAATGGTACTCTTTTGAATAAGCATAGTCCCTTCCCTAAAGCATCCTCAGTACTGTGAGGGACAGAGAGACCCAATGATACAGCAGGGTGACTGATATTCTTAGGGGAGTGTAAAGGAAGGGCAGGGAACCTAGACTTTGCAGGGGATACTCATGGAAGACTTCCTGGAGGAAGTGACATCTAGGCTGAGATTTGAAGGATGAGGAAGCATTATCCAAGTGAAGGGGGTGGAAAGAGGAAGGGTGTTCAGGCTGAGGGAGGGAGTCACTTGAGCAAAGGCCCAGAAGATCCCTGTCTCCTTGCAGAGACCTGAAATTCCCCACGAGCCCTGGGCAAGGAGGCTGAGAGACTCCAGGCTTCCAGATTCGGCTCCTTCACCCTGCAGGGGCTCTGCATCTTGAGAAGCCTCTGACTCTACGCATTGCTGGAGATAGGGTCAGCCCACGTCAGAAGGCCCGTGGGGTGGGCTTCACAGAGGCTCGAGTGTTCCAGGAGAGGGGCGAAGAGAAGACAGGCTAGCAGCCCACAAATAGTTGAAGGGCTGAAGCTGCTTGGGAAGCAAATGGAGCATGCAGGTTGGAGGAAGGCACAGTGGGAGGGGTTTGCATAGCTTGGGCTGGTACAAGGGAGGGACCTTCAGAGCCACAGGGAGAGGAGGGCTTGGTGGCACTGGCTGAGAGCCTGCTGCATGGGTGCATTCCTGAGAACCAGATGGAGAGTTCTCTCCCCAGACCAGCCTCCTGCTCACGGGCTTCAGGAAAACGGCAGTGCTTGATGTCCTGGAGGAGGGTGGTTATGGGGATAGATGGAGGGGGTGACTTTGGGGCCAAGTTCAAGGGGTTTATGTCATTGGGCAAGAGGAGTCACAAGAGGACTGTGGTAAGGGAAGAGATTTTTGGGGAGGTGGGAAATTAGAAGGGAAAGAACCCCTCAGGCTGCAGCCAGGCACTGTCCCCTCAGGGCAAGTAAGCCTGGCGAGGAAGGTCCTTGCCTGGGCCACCAGCAGAAAGGCAGTGTGGACACCCAGCCAGCCAGTGATATGGGGGAGTCAACAGCCCGTCCTGAAGTGCTCCAAAGAAACACACAATGGTTCCAAGCTGCAGAAACTGGGAAGAGGGGGCTGGTGTGCGTGCGCGCGCACGTGTGTGTGTGTGTGTGTGTGTGTGTGTGTGTGTGTGTGTGTGTGTGTGTGTGTGTGTGTGTGTGTGTGTGTGTGTGTGTGTGTGTATTGTGTGTGTGTGTGTGTAACAGAAGAAAGCAGGAGGCAGAGAGGAAAGGCCAGGAGCCTTTCTAGAAAAACTTCCCACCCAGGCCTGACTTGAGACATACAGTTGACCCTTGAACAACAAGGGTTTCCACCGTGCGGTCCACTTATAGGCAGATTTTTTTCCAATAAATATGTATACAGTTGGTGCTTTGTATTCACAGGTTTCTGCATCCTCATGGAAACCTGAGAATAGGGAACACCAACTATATTCACTGTACTTTGCCGTTTTATATAAGGGACTTGAGCATTTGAGGATTCTGTTATTCCCGGAGGGTTCCTGAAACCAATCCCTAGCAGATACCAAGGAATGACTGTAATCTGAAGGGAGGAAAATGGACGCCCCAGGGCTGGGGTGGGCCGGGTGCAAGGTGAGGGGGAGGGGGGCAGGCCGCCTGCGCTCTGAGAGGCTGCGGAGGGCTGGGAGCTGGGGCCTGGGACAGAGGGCTCAGAGTGGGCCACTGACAACTCCTTGGTTGCTGGCGAGGGACCCAGCCTCAGGGAATGGTCCTGTTTTCCATTTCCAAACATGGTAGCCAGATCCTTGGCCTGGGAGCTAAGATCTTGAGGCTGTCTTGAGTAGTTGGGAGGCGTGAATTGAGGGCCAGCGTTGGCTGGGAAGAAGGCCTGTCATTGGCCACAGTTGGGGCAGAGGCTGAGGGCTGGGTCTTGGTAGTGATCTGCCTCTCGAGTTGAGAATCTTCAGTTGCCCTGATGAGGAGAAAAAGCTGGGATCTGGTGCCTCTTTCTCCAAAAAGAGAAAGGGCGCATAGCTGCAAGCCCTGTTGCCCCATGACTTTGGGGAGAGGTCAGTTCTCTTTTCCTGCTCTGTGCTGCATTGGGGCTCTGCCTGTTGCTGGGATGTGTGAGACGTGAAGCCAACAGGCTGGTGCTCTGGAGTGGGTGGAGGGATCAGGATGTCAGACACCCTGGCCCCCCCATGGTGCCCATGCAGAGATCTCATGCTGTGTGCTCTTGGCGCAGAGGACGGGGTGAGGCTCTTCAACACCAAAACTGTGGGAGGAGCACACCTGTACACAGTTGAGTTTCTTTCCTAGCTTGTGTTCAAACCATTACTCTGTTTTATGAAGAGGGGATCCTAACTAGTAGCACCCTCGATCATGCTTAATCTCTTTTCCAGCTCTAGGTAGATTCAGAAGGAAGTGGGGGAAGCATCCCTCACCAATCGCGCACTTACTGAACGTGGACCAGTCCGGAAAGCATGAACACCTTGGTGGGCAACTTCCAATTATATGCATACATAGATGGGAAGCATGCTTCAGACAATACAAAATTCATTTTTTATTCGGCTTTATTTTTTTGGCAATTATATGTTGCAGAAACAAGCATTAAAGTGGATTTGCATTCTCAGATCACAAGCTGGAGGTGTGACGGAGGGGGTTAAGTGGGAAGCACATCAATCTGGGCTTTAAAAATTGTCCAGAGGTCATCGACAAGATGGATAAAACCAGACTGAGCTGACTACTGTAATTACTGGCACTCAAGATCCTCATAATCAAACTAGCCTTGAACATGGAAACTTCCTTTGAAGACCACTCACATTACAGATGTCATCCCTTGTAATCTATTTTACAGAATTTTGAGACAGAGAGCCCAACGGCGCCTTAGGTAAGGTCTCCAGGGCTAGTGTCTTCGTGGGAGGGCAGAAGATACTGGTGAACGCCAGGTGGCAATAGGGTGAAGTTGGGATGGAAGTGGGGCCTGCTGGAGAAGAGGGACGGGGGGAAAAGGCTTAGATGGGAAACAGGTGCAGGTGGTACAGGGCCCCACCCTGAAACACATTAAGGGGCATGGAAATTGGAGACATAGGGGTGATGATGGAGGGAGGAAGGTCCTCAAATGCCAGAAGAACTCCCCTGCCGGCAGAGGAAACGCTGTCAAGGCAAAAATGTCGAGTTCCCCTTCCCTAACTCGCACCCCTTTCAGGGCGGACTAGGATGCTCTAGGAGTTCTTTCTCAGCCTCCCGGAGGAAAGGGGAAAACCCCGTGGGAGTCCAGTGAGGTTTTGATCCTCGCCAGGTAGAGGGACGCTGCCCCAGCACGAGCGGCGAGTCGAGACCCCCTACGCCGCTTCCCTCCCGGATTCGGGGGAGGTGGGGGGAAGAGTAGAAGGAGCGAGCGGCGTCGCGAGGCGGGGCAGGGGGCGGGGCCTCCAAGACGCCCAATCCCCTTATTTCTCCGCCCCTTCCCCCGCCCACCGCCCCCTTTCCACCAACGGAGCGCCGAGATGGGCGGCACCTGTCACGGCTGGCGTCCTGGGTACGATTTTGCCCCACCCTTTTTTCCTGCCTTCTTTCTTTCTTTTTTTTTTCCCTTTCCTTTTTTTGTGAATGAAAAAAGGAGGTCGCGAGCGGTCCCTGGGACTGCGGCGCTAGGCGTCTTCGTGGCCGCGCCTTCGGAGCGGGCCCGGGCGCGTAGCAGTGGCGGCCTCGCCACTCTAGCCCACTCCTGCTCGCCGCCTCCAGCCTCCGCAGCCAGAGGACCGTTGGCGACGGCGCGGCCCAGCCGCGGAGGTCGGAGCGGCCGCCAGCTGCCTGGCTCCGGCGCGCCTCCATGACACTGGGCGCCGGGGGCGCGGGGAGATGCTGATCCGGAAGAGGCAATGGCTGCAGTGCCGCGCGCGTGGCCGCTCCCTCTCCGCCGTCCGGCCCGGGCTTCTCTGTCAGAGTTTTTGATTTAACGCGAACCGGGCACGGAACCTGAGCGGCAGCAGCGCGACGGCGCCGGCATCGTCCTAACTTGCACGCGCGGAGTGACCCCAGCCATTTCACTAAAATGAGCGTGCTTAGCAGGAAGAGATGTGTTCCTTACACTAGAAATTACCCCGTCACAGGTAGCGGTGTAAGTAAATGATTAATTTCTGTTATGGCTGGGTTGCAAGCAGCCTCTGGAAACGCGCCGCTTCCCCTCTCTGCGTCCTCCCGGGCCCTGTCTGCGCCCCTCCTGACTTCCCTTGGGCTTCCGCTCTTGCCTGGGCTATAGCTTCGGCTGCTGGGGTCTTAGGGGGCGGGGGACTAACATTTTCTTGGTTTATCTAGGGAAGGGAAGATGACTTGATTGCCGTGGCGTGGCGTGGCCTTCCCCCTTCCCCATTTAAATTTTTTAAAAAATTTTATTTTGTATGTGTGCGCAGAACAGCGTGCAGGAAAAAAGGTCCAGGGTGGTGGAAATGTTTCGTTAAAAACCAATGGAATGTATTTTGCTCGCTGTTCTGGAGATGTTTCTTTCAACACACTCCATTGCAGTCTGTGCGTCTGAGTTCTGGCAAACTACAGGGAGAAATCCTTAGGGCTGTTTGTTGATGTTTGAAGAGGCTTATTCTGTGTTTAGGCTTGCATTTTCTGTTAATATGACCATTCAGGATCCCTTTGGGCCCCACTGCCCATCGGGTCTGTGGAGGGATTCATCTCTTTGCCTTCCCCCATGTTACAATGTCAGTGGCCTCTTTTAATTGGAAGGCCACCCTCTCTGCTTTTCTCTTCCTGATCGTATACATCCTCCTTGATTTTTACCTTCATTTTCAAGATATTTTGTATTTTGTTTAAGATGCAGGATGTGGGATATTGGTTGCTAGGAGACAAAGCAGGCTCCCAGGGAGATTCTGTTGTTTCCTTGACAACCAGACTAGGGCAGCTACAGATGAACAAGCCTCCTATCAGCTGTGGGAGGGAAAGAGGGGCTTTTCTGGGCTCTGCAAAGAGTGTGTGTAGGTGTGTGGGTGTGGGACTGGGAGCCCTTGAGTGTTGCAGCTAATCTGAGCACACCTTTCATTTTGGCCTGTCCTGAGTTCAAAGAGCTGGGAGAGCAGTGGGCAGGAGGCTGTTTTTGGAGAAGGGAACAGGGATTGTGGGATGGGGTGGGAAGGGAGCACCTACGTGATGCTGGGATCATTGAGGGAAAGGAGTGGCCTGGGGGTCATGATAGCCAGGGCAGGGTGGCGAGGAAGCCATAGCATACGGAGGTTGGCCAGGAGGCTCAGAAGGAATGGGGATGAGGCAATTGTGCAGAAAAGTCTAGAGTCATTGAAGGAGAGAGTGCCAGAAGGAAAGGGGAAGTTGAGAAGCTTACTGAGTGGGTTGTGCCATTGTACATAAGCAGTGATACAGTAAAGTAGCAATATTCTTGAGCAAAAATTACATTACTGTTGGCAATGGCACCATATCTCCAGTACAGGTCCTTCTAAAGACAGGCCTGATTAGACTTAAGAGTTCTGCTGGCTTAATTGGGCCAGTGTGTATCTTAAAGAGAGATATAATTACACATATAGATATGTAATCCAGCATTATATAATACCACATTACATAAGAAGGCAAATACCTCCTTTCGGCCCAGGCTCTCTTGGCATGGATTTACCAAGATTCAGGAGACTTTCTCCGGGAGCCCTCATACCCATTTTCCAGAAGGGCAGATTGCGGCCCAGAGAAGTGAAGTGATTTGTCCTTTCCCAGATCTGACAATGAAGTTTGCCAGTCAGGCAGCTGGCACAGGGGTGGAGTGGGTGAGAATGATAAAAATCAGGAGGAAGTCAAAGGACATGCAGGGGAAGGCCTCAGGGGCAGCTGGGGAATGAATGGGGAGGGGCTGCTCAGCTGGAGCTGCACCCAGCAGCTCTGCTGGCTAAACTCACAGCACAGTGTCGCTCTCCTGCTTGTTGCTTAGCTGTCCCCTACTTAACCATAGAGGTGCATAAGATGTGCCTGAGTGTTTGAGTCATAGACTCGATGATCTTGGACCACCACTGAACTGCTCTGCCGGTGTTCTGACACCCTCCTCGCCATCCAGCTGCTCCTGGATGTAAGAACCGATGTGCCTGCTCCGTACCTCCTCATCCCCCCTTTTGCCTACACACCTCCATGCTGCTGGAATCTGAATTTGAGAAAGAAGTTCTGTGGGCTAGTAGGTTTTTATCTGTCTCCTACAGCTGCATGTATTTGTATTTGGGATTCTATCTGTTTTGTTCTTCAGTCGATAAAACAGAAACCACAACCCAGAAGATTCCTCCTAGCGCCATCATACCCTCCCCGCTGCCTGACTTGAGACCAGGAGCTGTCAACATGGGGTTCCCGGTCCTCAATTCAGGAAAGAGAGCAGCGGGGAGGCAAGGTGGTCGGTAGAATGGTGGTTGCTTGCTGGGGAGGGCGAGCAGGGGCAGAGGAAGGAGAAGGAATGAGGCAGACGGTTGCGCTGGAGACTGGCGGGGGGTGGGGGGGAACCTGCACGGAGACCCCTTGTTGTTTAGATCCTGTAAAATTCCAAGAAGGGGGAGGCACTTGTCTCATTGAAAAGTCCTTGCTGTACTTTTTGCTTAGGTGGCTGAGATGCATCTACTCGAGCAAATCCCAGTTGCCATCATTACTTGGATATTGCAGGTCTGCATTCCTGCATGCTGGCATCCAGTTACAGCCCAGCATGGTGGCCTGACTCTTGGGCTGGATGGCTCAGCAGTGAGGGTGCCTGGGCAGCCTCCAGGACTCCTCTGAGCTCGGCCTTCCTTGGCCTAGGAAGGATTCCTCCAAATTGCTCCAACCCCCAGCTGACTTCAGGTGCACAGGGAATGTGAGCAGGGGCAGGCCAATGACCCTGGCAAAACCACGCTTCCGAATAACGCCCGCATCTACCCCTACCCTCTCTCTTCAACTCTTCCAGGAGGTGGATGCCAACTGGGAGGCTGCCAGCAAAAGCCCCTTCAAGCCGAGGGCCCCCTCCTGGTGACAGCTTTTTAAACACTGACATGACATTTTGACTACAGAAGGGACTTCTGTTTGTTAATCTGAGCAATCCCTCTCTGTGGGTGGGCAAGCCACTCCCTCTCTACCCAACACAGAAGGAAACTAAGGCAAATATTTGCCCAGAAATTCAGGCCCAAGTTTCTGACTCTCTGCTTCCCCATTACCCATGCAGTCAAGTTAGCGAGCATCCTTCCAGGGTTGCCAGTGTCTGGGGGCTTCCAGCCTGAGAATCCTCCTCCCCAGGAAGGAGAAGTGTGGAAAGGAGCGTATCTCACTTCCCCTGAAACTGGATGCAGGATGCTTGGAGGGTAGGCCTGGGTAGGGGATGGGAAGGCCCATTGGTCTATTAGCCGTGGGGTGTATCATCCCAGGCCCGTAGTTACCCCCACTGCCATCTCAAAACAGGGCCTGCTGCTGAGTGAGCCACGTAGGCAACGGGACAGACCCAGAGGAGAGGGGAGGCCTGTGGACTGCTCAGGTGCATCCAGAAGCCCCCTCAGCCCAAAGAGCCTGGGCTGAAAAGCTCTGGCATCTCCATAAAGGGGGCCGGGGTTGAAGGATAGCCATGGGCAGGCTGGGGCTTGGAAATCCACAACCAGAGAGGGTGAGAGACAAAGGTGGAGGCCAGGAGAGCTGCTGCCCAGCTTTGACAAGTCCATTAAATTTGAAAGCGGCCCTGCCCTCGGGCATGCTGGGAAGGGGTGGGGACCTGGCCGCGACTCCGCTTCTCTCAGCTGTTTGTTGTTCTGCTGCCACAGCCCTGCTGGCTGGAGAAGGAGAGCGGATGATGACTGAGCTTCCTAGGCAGACACTTCTCTTCCCGGGAGGCTGGGGACTGGCCCTGGGCAGACTCCGCCTTGGCATCTCTCTCAGGCATTCCCCCCATCCCGAAGCCCCACCGGAGGATGGCGGCAACAGGAGGGAGACCAGAGGTTCACCTGGTGGAGCTGCGCCTCTCAGCCTGAAGGGGCTCCCGTCTCCTCGGCCCCTGCAGAGCTCTTGGCCAGAAAGCCGCCCGCTCCTTCCTCCTCCTCTCCGCTCAGATGCTTGGAGAGGGGGCAGCCCTGGCTGAGGAGAGCAGCTGGCCCCGGCGCTCCGGGGGCTGGCATTGCAAAGCTGTCTTCACCGCTTCTCTCCTCTCCCTCAGGTCCCAGTTAATGGATTCTGACATGGATTATGAAAGGCCAAACGTAGAGACCATCAAGTGCGTGGTAGTGGGGGACAACGCTGTGGGCAAGACCAGGCTCATCTGTGCCCGGGCCTGCAATGCCACCCTCACCCAGTACCAGCTGCTAGCCACCCATGTGCCCACAGTTTGGGCCATCGACCAGTACCGGGTGTGTCAGGAGGTAAGGCTGGGCGTCCACGCCGCGCATCTGGGCTTCTTCCCCAGGGATCACTCCAAACGGGGCCTGTGCCTAGCTCACGGAAGCCCCTTAGGAGTCGGGTGGAGGCAGCTAAAGAGCAAGGAGCCCTGGGAGGGAGGCCTGAGAGGAGTGCCCCCCTCCAGGGGAGGGGTCCTTGGCCCTTTGTGTTTTACACGGCTGAGCTGGTGCCTGGGGCGTAGCATCTTGTGCAATCATAGCCCCCAATAATGGGGAGCCCTGAAGGGGGAAAGGGGTGGTGCTTTGGAGAGATGAGAGCTGGCGGTAGGAAAGAAGCTGCCAGCTAATGATACCAAAAGATCAGAGGCTTGGAAGTGTCCAGTTGGCAGGTACAGTTGGGAACAAGGGCAGGCTCCCCTGAGAGATCCCGTCCACTGCCATAACGGTCTGCCCTCTGAGAGTCTCTCACCTCCTGGCCAGCTCTTGTTAGTGAGTCTGCAGAGATGGCACCTGGATGAAGGTGTTTTAAGGCACACGTTGGGAGGCACTAGCTGTCCCTCCAGCCCCCATGTTGCAGGACCCTCAGGAGTGAGCAGGCACACAGGGCCTCCAAGAACCGTTGCCCTAGATTCTTGTCCCCCTCCCTGCCCCCACAGGTGCTGGAACGTTCCCGAGACGTGGTAGATGATGTCAGCGTGTCCCTCCGTCTCTGGGACACCTTTGGAGATCACCACAAAGACCGTCGCTTTGCTTATGGGAGGTAGGGAAGGCCCCCGGCTGCCTGCGGGGAGCCAAGTGGATGGCTTTTCCCTGCTTTCCCCGAGGTATGAAGCGCCTCTGTGACACTGAGCCTGGCAGGAAGGAGTGGAGAAAGTAGCACGGGCAGACCTGTGAGGGGGCGGCAGCCTGGGTGGCTTGCGATCAGGACGCCTGGTTTGAGTCCTACCCTGTTAAGCAGTGGCTCTGGGACTCTGAGCAATTAGGAGAGCTGTTCTGAGATGAGTTTTCGCAGATGAGATGGTAAAAAGTGGTCATTTCTAACTCACAGGAGAGCTGTGAGGTCAAAACAGGAGTCTTTGGAAGCTCTAAAATGCTAAGCTAGGGGTCCATAAACTAGAGGTTCTGTTAGTATACGTTTTGGGTAAGATCATGTGAGCAGATCCATATGACAGACGTGGGACTGTAGCGTAGGGGGTGCAGGTGGGTATGTGTGTTCTCCCTCGTTCCAGGGGCAGGTAACCTACCACTAGCTTTCTTTGCGTGTAACCTCACTCTCCCACCGCCAGATCCGATGTGGTGGTTCTGTGCTTCTCCATTGCCAACCCCAACTCCCTCCACCATGTCAAGACCATGTGGTACCCAGAAATCAAACACTTCTGCCCCCGAGCACCTGTCATCTTGGTGGGCTGCCAGCTGGACCTGCGCTACGCCGACCTGGAGGCTGTCAATAGGGCCAGGAGACCCTTGGCTAGGTAGGGGGTGCTGGTGCCTAGGGAGGGGAAGGCGGCAGATGGGGTGTGGGGCGTGTCTCCAGGCTTCCTGCTCAGTCCTGAGGGAATCCACTAAGCCTCACATCTCTCCCTCCATGTGAAGCAAGCTCATGTAGGGAGACAACAAGAGTTCTCATTCTTTCATTCATCCATCCATCCATCCATCCATCCATCCATCATCTATCCATCCAGCTATCCATCTGTCACACACTGAGTGGGCCATACTGGGCTAAGCATCATGAGGAGAGAAGGAGAGGGAGTCTTTCCATGAAAGGAGCTTATAATCTTGCTGGGAGATGAACTTGATAGGTGAACATGTTAAAAACCAACGTGGAATGTTGCATGCCAATTGCCAGACAGGTGGTTATTGCTACCACTGTTTCGAGCTGGGGAGATCACCAGGGCCTGGCATAGATATGGAGGGCTTCCTGGAAGAAGAGGCGATTGGAAGTGAGCCTTGAAGGACTAGTAGGATTTAGCGAGACAGAGGAGAAAGGGAGTGGAAATGAGTAGGGCAGGAATGAGTCTTAGGACACAGATCCCAAGCAGAGACCCTCCAGCCTGGTGAAAAACAGACAGGCTCTGGAGAGCTGCCTCTCCCTGCCCCCCACTCTTTACCACCAACATGAATTTGGCTTCCCTTCTTGAACCTGCCAGGCCCATCAAGCCCAATGAGATCCTTCCCCCAGAGAAGGGTCGGGAGGTGGCCAAGGAGCTGGGCATCCCCTACTACGAGACCAGCGTGGTGGCCCAGTTCGGCATCAAGGACGTCTTTGACAACGCCATCCGTGCAGCGCTCATCTCCCGCCGGCACCTGCAGTTCTGGAAGTCCCACCTCCGCAATGTGCAGCGGCCTCTGCTGCAGGCGCCCTTCCTGCCCCCCAAGCCGCCTCCCCCCATCATTGTGGTGCCTGATGCCCCCTCCAGCAGCGAGGAGTGCCCCGCCCACCTCCTGGAGGACCCGCTGTGCGCGGACGTCATCCTGGTGCTGCAGGAGCGTGTGCGCATCTTTGCCCACAAGATCTACCTCTCCACTTCCTCCTCCAAGTTCTACGACCTGTTCCTCATGGACCTGAGTGAGGGGGATCTGGGGGGCCCCTCAGGGTCAGGGGGCCCCTGCCCGGAGGACCACCGGGGTCGCCCTGATCAACACCACCACCATCACCACCACCACCATGGCCGGGACTTCCTGCTTCGGGCAGCCAGCTTTGATGTGTGCGAGAGCGTGGAGGAGAGCCGGGGCTGCGGGCCCGCCGGGCTCCGGGCTTCAACTAGCGATGGGATCCTACGGGGCAGTGGGACAGGGTACCTGCCTGGGAGGGGTCGAGTGCTGTCTTCCTGGAGCCGAGCTTTTGTGAGCATCCAGGAAGAGATGGCAGAGGATCCACTGACTTATAAATCCCGGCTGATGGTGGTGGTGAAAATGGACAACTCCATCCAGCCGGGGCCCTTCCGGGCTGTTCTCAAGTACCTGTACACAGGGGAGCTGGACGAGAATGAGCGGGACCTTATGCACATCGCCCACATTGCTGAGCTGCTCGAGGTCTTTGATCTGCGCATGATGGTGGCCAACATTCTCAACAATGAGGCCTTCATGAACCAGGAGATCACCAAGGCCTTCCACGTCCGCCGGACCAACCGGGTTAAGGAGTGCTTGGCAAAAGGCACCTTCTCAGGTATGGAACGTGCTTAGGAGCTGATGTCCAGAAGGCCGGGGAGTTCCTTCCAGGAGCCTTCTGAGGTCCAAGTAGCTTTCTAAGTCACCTCAGCTACTGATGTCCTGGAGATACAGTGGCTCTGCCCCTGAAGACCAGTGTCCCCAGCCTGAGAGCGTGGTCACATTGTGCTTCACAGCCTGTGGCTCGGAAGGAAGCAGGTTGTCTGGGTGCACTGTTGACCCTTGGGGTTGGTTGTCCCATATTCTTTCCCCACGTGCTCACGTGACGCCTCTTCTCCACGCGGACAGATGTGACCTTCATCCTGGATGATGGCACCATCAGCGCCCACAAGCCCCTGTTGATTTCCAGCTGTGACTGGATGGCTGCCATGTTTGGGGGGCCGTTTGTGGAGAGTTCCACCAGGGAGGTAAGGCTAGGATGGGAACGGTTGGGAAAGAGAGGGACTTCCTTCCTTCCCATCTGAGGCATCTGTCACTTAATGGTACTTTCTTCAGCCTTGACTATGTGCACATCACTGAGTGATGGGCCCGAGAGAAGTTTATGAGATGGTTCCCACAGCCAAGGACTTTCCAGTACACCAGGCTAGGGAATTACGGTAACATCTTAACTCTACAGTTGAGAAGACACTTTGGATTCGTTGTCTTATATTGTCTCACACGAGACTCTTATAGCGTAGCCTTCCACATTACAGGTAAGGAAAGTGAGGACCTGAGAAGTTAAGCGACTCATGCAAAGCTCTGTAAGTAGAAAGGAGAGGGTAGGACTTGAACTCAAGACTTCTGATTCCTTGGCTGTATGCATTGTACCTTGCTTTCTCCCGGACGCACATGAAATAACTAGAAAAATATTCAGTCTGTCCCAAACTGAATCCATCACTGTTTTTTTTGTCTGTTTTTGTTTTTTTGCGGTATGCGGGCCTCTCACTGTTGTGGCCTCTCCCAGTTGCGGAGCACAGGCTCCGGACGCGGACGCGCAGGCTCAGCGGCCATGGCTCACGGTCCCAGCCGCTCCGCGGCATGTGGGATCCTCCCGGACCGGGGCACGAACCCGTGTCCCCTGCATCGGCAGGCGGACTCTCAACCACTGCGCCACCAGGGAAGCCCCATCACTGCTTTTAAATGTAGGTTTTATTATAATTGAGGTATGGTGAAGCCAACAGATCAGGAAAAAACTGCCATTAAAAAGATAGATTGTTATACTCACAGATCTCAGTGGGAGGGGCGCACACAGCATCTGGGGACATGCAGGGAAGCACCAGGTTGGGTCATGCGGCAGAGGGAGTAAGGGGAACTGTGGGCAGGAGCCTTTATTGTCTCTTCCATGGGAAGGAAGAGGTGAAGCAGGGTAAACAGGCTTAGGGTTGGCTAGTTTGAATAATTTCATCAGGCTCTGGGGCATAGGGGCTGTCCTGAGTCATCTAGTACGTGGCCCTGGGGTAATTAGGGCAGGGGGAGAGTGGCCTGGAGTGTGAGAGCAGATAAAGGAGATAACTGGGGGTGTGGGCCTTGGATTGTTTGGTTTGCATATGAAAGGCAGGATCTCAGGTGAGTCCTTTATTATCTCTAGGAAGTCCCTCTAGGGTCAGCAAGGCCCCAAATTTCAAAGCATCAGAATACAGAAACTAGAAAGAAACACTTCATGCAATCACCCTTCCCTTAATCAGGGCCACTCCAACCCCCTGTTCTCACTGATACCGCTGCTTTCTTGGGCACCTAGACTGGAAACAGAGTTGGAAGGGGCCTATCAGTGTGTCCTTAGAAATATCCTCTTAAGTCTATTCTCTCAAGTCTGTTCTCGCCTTTCCATTCTCCCAGCCAAGCCGAGCAGCCCAGGCCATGGCCCTGTTCTCCATCTTCTCCGAACTCCTGAAACATTGACTGTCCATCACTCAGCCTTGCAATTAACAAGGTCCTTCTTTGTGTAGTGGCTTCAAGTTCTGAGGGTCCACACCCCGTTTCCCCAGCTGGTTTGTGGTTTCTCTGGAGTGTAGGGACTAGGTCTTTTACTTCTGCTGAGTACCCTCCTCAGCGCTGCTCCCTTAGTCAGTGCTCAGCAAACACTTGAATGAAAAGCTAGACGAAGAACAGTGCAGCAGAGCGTCCTATGATACAGAGTAGGGATTTCCTAAAATTTCTGGGAAGGACGTCCTTCCTGTAGGAGAAGTGGACGGGTTCAGATTTGAGTCGTCTGTGCTCCTTGAAGCGTGAGTTGGGTTGGGATGTGCAAAAGTGTGAGGCTGGGGACTCTCCAAAGCCGCGGGGCCCACCACTACCACAGAAGCAGCTGTAAAGCTCCAGCGGATCCCCAGTGTAGCCTGGAGAGGCCGGCGTCTGATGAGAAAGCAGTTTTTGTGTTGGTGCTGCTCTGAAGAGATCCCAGAGGCCCAGAGCAGCAGCTTCAAGCAGCCCAGAGACACCAGCTGATGTCTGCTTTGCTCATTCGCATCCCACTTGCACTGCTCCCTGAAGGGCTGGGAGGGGCTGGGTGCAAGGGACCAGAAGGACTCCTTCACACACCCTCCAAGCCGGAAGGATGCTAGCAAGAGTCCAGGTCCTTTTAAAAGCTGTTGGAGGGCTTCCCTGGTGGCGCAGTGGTTGAGAGTCCGCCTGCCGATGCAGGGGGCATGGGTTCGTGCCCCAGTCCGGGAAGATCCCACGTGCCGTGGAGCGGCTGGACCCATGAGCCATGGCCGCTGAGCCTGCGCGTCCAGAGCCTGTGCTCCGCAACGGGAGAGGCCACAGCAGTGAGAGGCCCGCGTACCGCAAAAAAAAAAAAAAGCTGTTGGAGCCCTTGCTCATAGGTGCTCAGCAGCTGGGCTCAGCACAGGCTGTTGCTGTGGGAGACCAGCCTTTGGGGAAGGGGTGTTCTGAGCAGGTCCAGGGGCCGCGAAGGGGTGGCTGCCTGTTTGGAGTAGCCCAGCTAGGTGGGCCAGAGTCTTCTGAGCTCCTCAGAACTGAGTTACTCTTTC